>NW_024096761.1:0-282500 GCF_016545835.1 Crotalus tigris | reverse complement strand
ACAGGTTGAGAACCACTGCTCTAGAAAGAGTGCAGAGAAGAGCAACAGAAATGATTAGGGGACTGGAGACTAAAATATATAAACAACGGTTGCTGGAATTGGGTAAGTCTAGTTTAATGAAAAGAAGGAGTAGGGGTGACCTGTTAGCAGTGTTCCAATATCTAAGGTGTTTCCTTAAAGAAGAGGGAGTCAACACATTCTCAAAAGCACCAGAAGGTGGACAAGAAGCAATGGATGGAAACTAATCAAGGAGAGAAGCAACCTAGAACTAAGGAGAAATTTCCTGATAGAACAATTAATCAGGAGAATGACTTGACTCCAGAAGTTGTGGATGCTTCAACACTGGAAGTTTTTAGAAAGAAATTGGACAACCATTTGTCTGAAATGATATAAGCTCTCTTGCTTGAGCAGGGGTTTGAACTAGAAGACCTCCAAGGTCCCTTTCAATTCTGTTATTCTGTTATTCTATAATCCTGTAGTGTCTGTTTTGCAGACAGTAATTCCGTAATTATATGCAACAAACAATTGAAGACACAAACAATGCATTATGGACTGTCTGGGCACACTTAGCTGAACACATGGCCATCCAAAGCACAGCTTTTACAGCCATTTTACTTTTTACTCCTATAAACAGGAGACATTGATCACAATAGGAATTAATTTTATTATTGATTTGATGCTTAAAACCCATAATCATAAACTCTTGGACACACATCCAAAACATAAATGCATACATAAATATAAAACACCCATCCAAACCAGAGCCATATGAAACATTATACAGAATTCTTCAACTAATTAAAAAGTCTTCTGAAAGTGTATATTTTAATCTGCTTCTGGGAAACCAACTGTATCAGGACAAGCCTAATTTCCAAAGGTGGACTGTTCCATAATATGTGGGCCATTCACAGAGAAGCCCATTCTCTTAGATTCAGCCATTTTGGTTTCACAGTAGTGGGGAATAGCAAACAATTCTTCTCTGAGATGGTCATATTTGACAGAATTATTCTAGTTGAAAAAAAAAGTCCTGAGGGCACCTTGATGCTTTGTATGCATTGTATTCAACAATAGAATGTACCAAGACAGAGTATATATTAATGCAGATAGGTTTGGTGTAAAAATATGAGCAGCTTTATTTATTTTCTAACATTATATCCTGCCGATCTCCAGAGACTCGGGATACCAAATAAGTATGCTAAAACAATAAGTATAGCATATGTTTATAAATGCTAGTATATAAATTTAACATATTTCTCACCCAATTTATCTGATGTTAGTGCATTTATCTCTGATTATTGTTATTAAGGTACAGGATTTATTATATTTCTATACTGTAATGTGTTTGACTGGATGCTCTATGATCTTGACTGGTGCCCAAAAAGTATGCTAAGTAGTTCAGTAGTTTCAGGACCACGGAAAGCTCCAAGCAAGGAACTTTTTCTAGCTTTGCTTGGGATTGAATTGAAGCAGTTTATATTTCAGACTAGATCATCCATCTTAATGATTCGTGCCTCCTTTGAGGAACTGAAATCCTTTCAAATGTAGTATTCCTTCTCCACTCTGAGAAGTGTTGACAGGCAAACACGAATGTATGAATTCCTGCTATGGAAAGGGTTATTTTCCAAAAAGTATAGATCTAAAGGTATAGACTCAAACCATCATAATGGCCTGATAATTTATTTTGTAATTTGTTTTTCTGCACATTATCATAAACCAGGCTGAATTCCAGGTTTTGGGCCGAGCTCAGAGTGCTATCCAAGGTACTATTTGTGATGACATGACAAAAAATACAACACAAACAAAACTAAGTCCTATCTCATTTAACAGCTTTGCTTAAGAATAGAATGAATAAATAAAAAGCCAAACAGATGATGATCCTTTTTTACTTTTCTGACCAAGGTGGAGAATGAATGTTGGTGAGAATGAAATAAATCTTTTGTTTAGAGATTAAACAATGTAAAACTCATAGCAATTCCCCCTTTTCTATATGTAAATATTGTAAAATATAATCATGTCTGTATTCTCTAATTCAGACCCCTAAAATGGTCAACTGCAGGGCCTTGAACAAAATAGCCCACTGTTGTAAAATATCATACCCACACCCTTCCTTGCTATGTGCTCTACATTCGAGTACTTTAAATGTTTCTTTTTTTAATTCATAGCCAGGAAGTGAGGTATTGTTTCCCCAACTATTGAATGAATAAATAGGGCCAGCTAAATTTCCTTGAAGCCCACCTACTGAAATCATTTTGTCAGCTCAGCTTAGTAGAAAACTAAAATTGGCCCTCAGATAATATTTAGTTTTCCATTATTTCTTTTTTTTATTTTAGACTAACAAAACAAAACAAAACACAACAAACATTACACACATACACATGTAATATATCCTTTTTTGTTAACAGCAGTTTGTAACAGTACTCTTCAATTCTTTACATTTCTCCCCTCTTTCTTCTTTGAAATATTTGTCCTTATTGCCCCATTGTTTCTTATTTACATTTTCCTTCTTTCATATTCTACTACTTACTAGGAATCCAACATTATTCATTGTAGTAACACTCATATTTTTTATAAGACTCGACCGGAATTCCATCTAAGCATGGTGATCATACAAATATTCTCATATTATTTAGTGCTTATACTGTTTTTACTCTTAATACTATTTCCAACATTAAAATTCACCACTTTTCATCCAAGTATACTTATTTAATTTTATTTTTCTTTGACATATATAATAATTTCTCCTTTCTTGTTTTATGCTAATATTGTGTATAATGTTTCTAAATTTTACTTTCTCTAGTAGTTTTCTATAATCCTATTTTATGTAAACTTCCTAAAGATACATCACATCTACATCCAATTTCCTTAAATTGTTAAGCGTCTAAACTCTTTTTCTTGATATATTTAATCCATTAATATATATAGAAAAGAGCTTAATTACGTCTCCCATTTTTAACTTGATCTATACTTCTTGTCTCTATAAGTCTTCCTTTTGCTTCTCTTCTAACCTTTCTCTTTCTTGTAACTTTTGTATTTCTCGCTCTCGATCAACTTCCTCTAATAGATCTTCATCATACCTTTTACTCTCCGGCTCTTCCCTACTTTCTTGTTCTTCTCCTTGTGAAAAGTAATTCTCATAAAAGTCTTGTGCTTTCTCAAGTGTATCTATCTTGTATTTTTTCTCCTGCCAAGTTAAAAGTATGCCTTCAGGTATTAACCAATGAAACTTGACTTTATATTTAATTAACTGAGTCGTTAAAAATTGGTATTCTCGTCTCTGATTTCGTATACTACGTGGTATTTATTTTAATACAATTATTTCTTTACCCATACATTATTGTCATCCCTTATTGATCTTCTAGTAAACCTTATATGAACCTCTCTCACCAATCTATGCCTTCGTGCATAATTTGTGTATACTCTATATGTTTCATCCAATTTTTCTTTGCCTAAAATCACTGCCAAAATCTCTGCCATCTTTTCTCCCAAATCTTCCTCCTTTTCCTCAACAATATTTTGAAATCTTAAACAAAACGAAGCTTTGTTCATTTCCAGAAAAGCAATAGATTCAGTCAACTCCCTATTTGCTTGATCAGATTTCTGTATCATCCCTTCTATTTTACTATCAACAAGCTCCATTTTTGTTTCAACTTTTTGAATTCTTTGTTCATTTTCCATCATTGTTTGTTGTATATTACCTATCTTATCATTCATATTTTTAATTTCATCTCTCATTTTTCCAATATCATTCTTAATTTCTTTATGATGTATTTTCATTTCTTCATGATTATTTGCTATTGCCTCTTGGGTCATCATCATTGTTTCTTGAATCGTTTGTAGTGTTATCTGCAAACTCTGTGGGTTCATTGCCAATTCTACTTTTTCTTTTTCTTTCCCCAACATGATTCTTTGGCCTGAAGGAGAGGCCATTGTATTTGTGGGATTTGTAACTGTTTTTTTGCTAACTTTAGTTGTAGTTACAGTACTTGTCATTTTTATAACTTGAATAATATTTCTCCACTTTTGCATAAAGAATATATATAATACTTCTAACTATAAATCAATATATATGACTATAATATCATTGTATAACATTAACCTTAACAACTAAAATTACAAGTAAAGTTGTACCTTTCCTTATCCCACTATTTATCTTGTACACTTTATAATATTCTTAACATCTGTTATGTGTATGTATATATATATATATATATTTCTATAACACTATACACAATACATATACTTATACTATGCTCAAGTGTTGCCACCACTCTTAATTTCATTCACTATCACTCTTACTTGAATAGTCACCTGTTTATATTTTTCTACTATGCTGTGATTACTTTTCCACTTCTATTTAGTTCAATTACTGAATTACACTTATTTCTATTTCATTAATACAATTAATTTACTTCAGTACTTTTAGTACATTTGCCTGAGTCCGCTTTTCTACTTGTAGCTTAAACACTGCTTGTATGTGAATATTGCATCAGCCTTTTTTTTCTCAGTCTCAATTTAATATGTCCACCAATCCACCAAATATCACCTCTTATTTCTTCTTCTCTGTATTCAATATTTCCAAAACATCCACTCATCACTTTGTCCAGATATATGTCAATTAAAGTCCAAGTTTCAATGTTATTTATTCTTCAAAAATAAGCTAAATTTCTCCGTTGTCTCCCTTCACCTTTTAGTCCTTATGTTAATTTTTCAAAGTCCTTCTTAATCACCTTTAATTGTCTCCAACCGTCCTTTCTCCAGTCCTTTCTTTGATTTCATTCACATCTTCTTGCCATTCTTAAATTCCAGTCTCTCACATTTTGTAAAACTTTACAGTGGGCTCTCAGCATTCTTCACGCTGTTCTCATTCTGCTCTATTTGCTCCCTTCTCTGCTCTGTTCAATTCAGTTTCCGCTGTCTTTCTCTCCTTATAGCTTTACTTTTCATGCGCCTTGTGTCAGCCAAATGATCCTCACCTCCTTCAGGGGTTTCCTCGTCTCCTGTTACAAAGCTGTCGGTTCAATTTTCCACTCCCTCTCGGGCTGCCGCCATTGCTCCAGGCCGGTCTGAAAGACCGGTTTCATCTCCGCCAATTTTAAGAGTGCTGCTTCATTCTGCTCGGGTGTTTGCTTTCCACCCGGCTTCTCTGAAGCTTCCTCTTTAATTTACCGATCTCTCCGGGATCAGCAAAGCCCTTGCTGGGCTCTTAGCGAAGATTTCCCCGGGACTTAGGAACAGAGATCTGTTCCTTCACCCGTTCCACGATGACATCACAGCCGGAAGTCCTCCATTATTTCTTTAAAGGGTAAACCAAAGTAATTCCCAAAGATCGCATTGCTTCCTTCATGATATTAAGGACTTAATATTTTCCTTAAAATCTTAACATTTTGATGTCTAGAAAACAAAAATATATCTGCCATATTTGGTATTTTTATTTTACTTATTTAAATTTATTGGCCATTGGACTCTGGGTGGTATGCAAAACTAAGAGATAAAAGCTGCTAAAAATCAATAGTCCAGACTAAATCCATTTTTTGGATTGTATGTGCATTGCTAATGCTTTCAATCCATGGGGGAAACTAAAAGGATTTCTAAACATGCAGAATAAAACATATGGAACTAAGAACCACATGAGGAATTACTTCAGAGTAGTTTCTTTATTGCTGTTTAAATCTTGCTAGACTAAAGCACTATTAGCTATACCCTCTTTTACCCTTTTCCTGCATACCAAGGATCGCAAGCAATCCTATCTCTTTATTACTCAAGAAAGAGTCTCTCCCTCCTGCAAGTCTTGCTTATATTCTACTACAACACATTGTTTTTACATGTATAATCTTAATCCTTTGTAAAGGATCCCCATAGATTCAAAAGCTATCTTGAGAAAGGGAAGATGTGGATAATTCCCTGCTATGAAGAACTGAAGCAAGTAAGCAATCTGGCATCACATTGTAGTAATGTGTTGCTTTAAAGTATCTGCAATTAGATGTGAACTAGATGTGCTACCATTACTACATAAATACCCAGGGCATATAGGACAACGATATACCATGCTGTTGTTTTCATATGCTAAGCCTGATACAAAATACTATGTTATATTTTTTAATTTAAATACTGTATTTTAGCTCTTTGTTAATTCCTTTCAAGATTTTCACTACTTATATAGGGATTACAGGGTCATTAATATAGGGATTACAGGGTCATTAAAAAGTATATATAGATATACAGTATATATAGAAATAGATATAAAATATAAATAGAGATAGATAGATAATAAATAGATAGATAGATAGATAGATAGATAGATAGATAGATAGATAGATATGACTGTGCTTCACTCTCCTTATACTGTTCTGTAATAAAAATAGATTAATTAATTGATTAATTGTAGATAGAGAGGTAACCAAGATGATTCAAAGTCACTGACAACTATCCTTTCCTCTTGATATACACCCATGTGGGAAAAAGCAGATTTCTTTAAAAGAAAGAAAGAGAGAAGCACAAGAAATACAAGGATAAAAACATAAGAACATGAGGTTGTCTTCAGAAACTGGAGAAATGGCTGAACTCAGAATGAATTGCAGTTTGCAAGATGTCCAAAAACAACGGAAAAAAAAGATTCTTTGGATTTGTAAGAAATGAAGAAACGGGAAGAACTGTGAGAAAAACTGGTAAAGAATGATGGTTGGAAGGCAGAACTTCTTGATTCCCATTTTTCCTCTGCTTTTTTTCTGAAGGAGAATGCAGCTACTGTAAGCTGAATAATGCCACTGGGAGAAACAAAGGAACTGCAACTTAGGACAAACAACGAGGGAGATAATTTAGTTAAAGAATTCCATGGTCAGATGGATTACATCAAAGAATGATAAAGCAACTAGCAGCAGTAATCATGAGCTAGTTTTAGTAGTTTTTGAGAAATCTTGCAGAACTAGTAATCTCCAGAAGATCGGAATTCAAATAGTTTAAAGTAGTTATTAAATTTGCATATGACAAAACTAAATGAGTTTATAAGGAAAAAAGATTTGGAACATCTGGACAGCTTGAGCAGTGGGATGAAATGAATAGGATGGAATTTAAGAGGGAAGAATATAAAACTCTGCATCTGAGTCAGAAAAATATACGATGGAATGAGGAAGACCTGGCTTTGCAGTGGTACATGTAGAAAGGATCTGGATATTCTTGTTAACTGGAAGTTAAATATGATCCAGCAGGTTACTGTTGCTTCTAAAAAGCAAATTTAACAGGAAATCGAGATCACAGGAGTAATAGTTCCACTTGATTGTTCTGACTTTACCTGGAATACTAAGGCCAGTTCAAAATAAGATAGCAACAAATTGGAGGATGTTTGGAAGCAATTGCCAAGATACTGATAGATCTGAGAATCAAGCTCTATGATCTGAAGAATCTGGGTATGAATAACTTATAGCAAGGACTACTAAGGAGAAGTACAGTGGCAGTCTTCAAATATCTGAAGGTTTATCATTCAAGAGTGAACTCATTTTCTGTTATCACAAAGGGCAGGAATAGAAACAACTGATTGAATTACAAGGAAAGAACTTCTTGAACATTGGGAAAAGCCTTGCTGAATTATCTGACAACCCATGTAATAGGTTGTCCCATCATTCATGAATTTGTCACAGGACATTTTCAAACAGAGGCTGTATGTTCACCTATGAGAGATGCTTTAATAAAGGGATTCCCAAACCCTTTAGCTCATTGACCTCTTCATAAAGTTTCAGATTGTTCATCTATCTCAAATATTTATTATGTGAAAATAATTTCATCAATATTACTTTAACTAGTAATACTAAAAATACTAATAACAGCAATAATGGATAGTCCCATCAATCCTTGGGGGTTGATATTGGCCACTTGGAGAACCTGCTCTACTACATCCTATACTAATTGCCCTCCATGGTCATTTTCTAACTGTATAGTTCTATGATTCTGTTAAAACATGGCACTAAATGCAAATAAAATCAAGTAACAGTTCCAAAAATAAATCAATTTTTAAAGAGATGCTTCTATTTAAGAGTTTTATAAGATAACCAAAGATTTATGTGATGCATATACCATTTGAAGAAGGATTGCTTTCCCACAATAAGGTCAAGTTGAGTCTCTGATCAGTATCTGAATGAGAAAGGGAGATGCTATTTTCGAACTTTTTTTTTAGAACTCAATTTTTTAAGAGAAAGAGAGAGAGAGAGAACAATATCTGAAGAGTATCGATTGTCTGTGCCCAGTAGTTAGTCAAAGGCTATCTCCTTTGACTAACCCTTTAGAGTGGTGTCATCCTCCCTCATGTGATAGATTGTTACAATCTCAGGCAGTGTAATTACACACTAACCAAGTGGGTCATTTATTTCTTTACCTTCACCATTTACCAAAAGTCAACTTTATCTTTGGGAGCCAGCTCTTCTCTCTGTAGTAAAAGCAAAATAATGGCACATAAAACATCAGACCCTAGAATGGAGAGATGCAGAAAGAAGACTGAGAATATCTTGGGGGCAAAACTAGTTTTCCTTTAAAATATATTGTGTACAATCCAGTAGTATACTTCTGTGTACACACACACATAGGAATGTTTATTTTGTGATCAAGGCTAAGTATGAGTGTTATCTTGAATAAAATTAAATTGTGCTAGGATTTTTTTTTCTTAGTCTAAGCATGCCTGTACAAGGTTTGTGGCGTTATGGTAATGGAACATGTGTTTGGCTTTTAATGTATACATTGCAGCAACTTTTAAGCTAGAGTTGTAGAGTGATTCTGTTTTGAATTATGATTCTGTAGAATCCAATCTGGGTTAGTTCCCAGGACCAGAGGTTTAGTTTGGACTCATGCTGGGGCCTGTCCTCAGGGAACTTCTCTCTATCGGAATGTAGAGTGCTTTGGACTATTCTATCTGTTGTATTTATGTGGTGCTTGATTGGGGTGTTGTTCAGCAACCAATAAGAAGCCATACCCAATGAGGCACCACATAAATAGGATGCATAGAATAGCCCGAACCACTCTACATTCCAGTAGAGAGAAATTCCCTGAGGATGGGCTTCAGCATGAGTCCAAAAGCTCAGAAAACTAAACCTCTGTTGACTGACCCAGATTGGACCCTGCAACATTATCTTGCAACATGTATATTTGCCTTCATTCCTGAGTTATGATTCTGTATAACATATGCAGTCAAAGCAAGGATATTTGTGACACATTTTGGGATGAGGTAAGAGGCTTAGAAGAAACATTAACTTGGTTCCATATTTTTTTTTCTATCACATAGGTAACACTTGGAAGTTCCAGTTATGGATTTGCTGTTAACTACTGAATTTGATACTTTATTTGGCCAAGTGTAAGGAATTTGTCTCCAGTGCAGGAGTTCTTAGTGTATATGCAAAGCAACAGAATAATGATAATCATAATAATAATACTGATAAGAGGGAGTAAACAAGATAAGAAGGATAAATAATAATGCTACAGCCATACTACATTACACATAGACATTAGACAGCACTGTGAGAATTAGGTGTTCAGTAGAATGATGGCACAGGGGGAAAAACTGTCCTGTTTCTAATTGTTTTGGCCTGTGTTGCCTTGTAGTGCCATATCAAGGGGTGGGATTGAAACAGTTTATGTCCAGGATGTGAAGGGTCTGCCAATATCTTCTGAGCCCTCCTTCTGACCAGTGCAATATACAGAACTTCTATGGAAGGCAGGCTGGTTGCAGTTGTTCTTTCTGCAGACTTAACTATCCCTTGAAGTCTATACCTATCCTGTTTCATTCTGTACCAACCAGATATTTATAGAAGTAAAAATGACACACTTAATAATTCCTCTGTAAAATTGTATCATCATTCCTGGAGCAGTCAAAACTTCCTGAGTTGATGCAGGAAGAACGTTCTTTGTTCTGACTTTTTAATGATGGTTCTAACGTTAAGTGTCCATTTCAAATCCTGGGAGATTATAGAACCCTAAAACGTGAAGGATTCTACTGCTGATAGTTGTTACAATAATTATTGTTATTACAATGATTTGTAATAATTATTTATAATAATTGTTGCTATAAATAATTATAATTATTGTAATAATTATTACAATAATTTTGTGTTATAACCATAAGACACTCTCAAAGTATTTATGTATTCATTTTAACTAAGTTGTTATTAGTATATTTAGCTATATGAATTGACAATGTGCCATTTATGCTGATAAAATGCCTTGACACAGCTTTTTGACCTTTTTAAAAAGGTTCTCCACGAAGTTACAAAGCAAGAATATCTGCTTAGTGTCGAGACCACTCTGCTATTCTTCAAAAACACTTACACCTTCTGCAGACAGTTTTAACCTGCTCTTTCTTGGTTAAAGGAAGCTGAACAGTTGAAGAAGGGCTCAGAAATTATAATTTTTGAAGAAAATTACTTGAACATGAGCACCATATATATGCTGTTACCTTCTGATGGAGAGCAGAAAGAAATAGTCAAATATTAAACTCTTTTTTCCACAACTGATTTGAGGTTCTACATCTACTATCCTTTTTTTGTTATCTATTTAAAAGTGTAGTGGATAAATAGGCCTTGGAAAACTTGATATTTCAGTATTATTAATTGTAATTCTCCATAGATCCCAGAATCTGGCATATTAGCTGGTCTGATGGCAGCTGAGAGCCAACAATATATATCCATTCCTCTTCCATATTTTGAATCCTGCTGTTGAAATAGTTTAAGAAATTATTTTTATATTGTTTGTTTTAATCCAAGGGAAGAATAATTGTGGAGTTATATAAACTATATTTATGTCTAATCTATAGAATATGTTTGTTCAAAACACACACACACATACATAAGAGAGGATATAGTAATGAATATATTGAACTAGGAGCAGGAAGATATGTGTTCTAGTTCTTCCTTAGGCATCAGTGTTAGCCAAGTTATGTTTTGTGCTAGTCATTCTCTCAATCCTAGATTGGGAAATCAAAACATCCAGCTATCAACCCAGTACTGGAGTATAGTATGGCAGATTATGATTTATAATCTTCAGTTATTGGACTGTAGCAAATTGATTCAGAATAACAATGGTACAGAGAAAGAAAGAGAATCTTACAATGTTTTGCAATGGCCTTTAAAAACATTATACATATACATATTGGCAATTCTAGAGTTATTCTTCCATTATTAAATTTGTGGATTATTGTTTTAAAGGCATGCAGGCCACTGCATTTCCTATGGGGTGCATTAAAGGAGCCAGCATGTAGCATTCTTAAGTTCAGTTTCAGACAATATTACGGTATATACAATATTTTCATTATCTATTGAGCTTGTACTGAAAAGACACATTAAGTTTACTCATTATAGTGCAATAATTAGCAGATAATTTTCTATGTTTCAATGACTTTTTGTCATAACATTTAAGGGAACTTTAATTGCAAGTAATCAGAATTGCATGTTAATAGGTTGCAGATAATTAGGAAGCCATTTGCATTTCTCTTCTCGCAAATTTCCTTAGCATTCAGACTTTGCTTAATTCATAATTTTTTCTCCTGAGGATTGACTAATCCCATTTAGTCACAGTAATAATAGACATGTTCTTTTCCTTTAGCCTTTCCTCCAGACTTAATGATTTTTGTAAGGATTATAGCTTTGATTAGTCAGATTTATTGGTACTAGCTGTATATTATTTTCCTTTTTACTTCTAATAAGCATACGTAACCTGTCAAAGGCAGATGCAGTAGCTGCACAAATTGTAAATTTGCATTATTCAATAGTAAAGAATGTAGGCTTTTTTCTTTTCTTTTATCTTTCTTGGACATTTGAGAAAACATTTTAGCAATGTGATATCATGTAGAGCAATAGAATTCTAACATACAAAGAAGCCAAATGCCTTATTTGTACTGCTTTTCTTTTTTCTTTTGCTTTAGTAAAGGAAAATATACATACAGAAAACAAAAGATCAAGTTGTTGGTTAATCAAAACCAGTATGGTTATTAAATGATATCACTTGTTCTCAAGTATGTAGGACATGAGTTCTTATTTAAAATTCTGTTTACAGCTTTATACAGTTTACAGAACAATATGGACAACGTAAGTTAAATTTTATAATTGAGTAGAACATGGCATAGTTAGAAAACCAAATGTACTACAGTTACTTATGCTTTTCTTTAAAAGAAATGTAATGAAGGGGCAAAGGCTAGTAAAGGCAACAACAGTAGCAACTACAGTAAACTATGTTATATTGAGAGAGCCGGAAACCACCTTTTGATTAGTTTTATGAAATGTGCCTCAAGAAATGATGGTAAAGTGATCCTGCAGATAGAGATAAAGTAGAGATTGATCACTGTTGAAAACATCTACCTTATTTGTTCACCATATGGAGTTGGAACAGAGAAAGAAAACCTAGCAGAAGGAATACTTAACGCAGTAAAAAAGTATGAGTATAACTGTCAAACGACAGAGATCTACATGAGAACACTGATAAAATAAATTAACATCATTTTATTTTTTTGGCAGATAACTTAAAAAATTGTAAAAGCAGAAACCTGGTGAAAATTCAAAAGCAGAAATTAAAACATAAGCATTCTGACTCTGTTTAGAATTCTTATCTTATTTTTATTTAACTGATTTTTTAAAAAGACAAATCCTAAGTGTTTCTATAATAAAAAGATGGAATATTTTTCTCATATTATTTGCATGTGGCATTCTAGTACTTTCCATTCTGAAAAATTATTGTAAAAGTGTAGACATCTTGTCTTTACATTTACATTTATTGGATAGCCAGTTAAGCACCATCGAGAAACCAGGAGACTGTGAGTTCTAGTCCTCCCTTACGTATGAAAGCCAGCTGACTGACCTTGGGCCAGTGACTGTCTTTCAGCCCAACCCACATCACAGGGTTGTTGGGGTGGACAAAATAGGAGAAGGAAGATGTGCTAAATGTGTTTGTTACCTTGAGTTATTTCAAAAAATAAGAAAGATGGGATTAATAACTCTAAAACTTACATTGAAAATTAGTAGAAAGGATTCCCACATATTTCTTCTCATACTTTCTCAGAGAGTAACATCAAAGCATATTGAATATTGAATATTTACAAAAGGAGCTTCTATATCTTCTCCATTAGAAAATGAATGTCATTTTCAATGAATTGTTGTGTATGCCCCTTCTCTGGGAAATTTTGTCTAATACGAATCTTAACTGGGTGATGGTTTCCAAGTAGTTGAACTAATTAATGAAAATAGGTCAGTTAACGGACATAAGTGTTTTGGTAAATGGCTAATCTTTTACATGCTCGTATTCAATGTAGTAATCAATGTTAGGGTTTATATATTGTGGTGTCTCACTTAACATCAGTTTTGTGAAGCTGGTATATCATTAACTTTGGTTTTTGTTTTATTCTATGCTTGCTGTTTGAGAGCTGACTGGATAAAATAATTATCCAAATAGAATGGTTTAGTACATGTATGTATATACCAAGTAATTCCTAATAATGCATTACTGTTAAAAGTTTTGCTACTAGTTTCTATAATTATCAAAATATATTGATAGAAATAATTTTAGAATTGTTTGGTGCTTTGAATATTATGTTTGGTTTATCCATGAAACAACAGTTATTTTTTAAAGAAATTGAGGCTCCTAATTATTATGGTTCATTGCACAGTCAGCCAGATGTTTAGACTGGATTTGGCATTTTTATCCACTTATTGAATCCTTCCCAAGGACCCGGAATAAGCAGATGTTGTATTATTATTTATTATTATGAGGCATGTAATATATCTGTGTTGGTGGCTGTTAGTTGCCCTCTTGTCCCTTTATAGTCTATCCTGAAATCTTTCCTGGTTACAGTTTGTAGTCTGCTGCATGTGAAGCAGATGTTTCTTCTTTGCTTCTTTATTTTTAAGTGCCCTTTTATACAGAAATCAGATTGTGCTGGTACTGTCATTTTTATCTGAGGAGAGGAAATCCCACCTGAATGAGGCTGGTTTTCTTTTCAGGCAGCTCAGCAGTGATGCTGGAGGCGCATGCACTCTTTTCTCTTCCTTCTGTAGGAGCTCATGGCAACTGCTGTCATTCTGGCATTTTTCTCCACTAATCACTCTTTCAGTTTTTGGCTAGGATTCTCAGTCCCACTGGGTTTCGTTTGGACTGTCTTCTGTTACGTTTAAAGGTATAATTTCCCTGTTTGAAAACTTTGTAAACACATATGATTTCCTTTACAATTCCTTGTGGTGTTTCATTCCTGAAGCTGGAAGAGAGTACTGAAACCATCGTTCTTTTCTACTTCCTGCATTTGTCTTTTTTTTTTTTATTACTTCTGTACTTGTGAGGAAGTTGCTAGGAAACCAAGCACTGACCATGAACCCAGGACTTGCTGATGAAGGAAGGTGTTAAAGTGATGGTTGTGAAAATCAGTGATGGCTGTTTCTTTTAAGAAAGTGAGAGAGTAAGGATCACAGGCACTATTATAAAAATACCCCAAAATGTGTTAACCAGCTATTTTTGTTTCCTAATAAATAAGTTATTTTTCAGTAAAACTGCATGTAATATTTCATTGTTAAGACAAAATGTTTAAATAACATGTTTACAGAGTTATTTTATAAATTAGGTCTGAATGAATGCTGAGATTATTTCAAGTTATGGTTTTCCTGCATTTTTTTTTACCATCCTTTTTTCCCTTTCTTATATCTGTTCATTCTAATAGTGCCTCTAAAAATGTCCTATATTGCTTTGTGAAGTAAGCCTTAGTTTCTGGATGTGCCTAATTTATATGCCCAGACTGTTTGTTTGATTCCCATGCATAAAGCAGGTGGAAATAAAACTCCCTTAAGAAACATCTTTCTGGGTATTGAATAATTCTGACCATAGTGATGTCCTGGTGTCCTGTAGGGTCTACTTTTACTATGATTCCAGGATGGTGGATTTTCATGCTGTCTTGCCCCTCTCACCGATGCTATCATAGCAAACACCTTAATTTCCCTTTCTGTGATAGGTCCTCAGACATATTGTTTCCATTGATAGACTTTTCATATGACTCCATTGACTTGACATTTTCATATTGCATCTGTCCACTTATGAAGATGTTATTTATTTTAAAAAAGGGGTAAAAAAACTCCACACAACCATTTTACCATTCTTCCTATCACTTGGGTTAGAAATGGAAGTTAAGATAGGTCTTTGTCAACTTCACTTTTTAAAAGAAGAAGTGGGGGAGGGAAAGAGGGAGGGGGAGGGAAGGAAGGAAGGAAGGAAGGAAGGAAGGAAGGAAGGAAGGAAGGAAGGAAGGAAGGAAGGAAGGAAGGAAGGAAGGAAGGAAGGAAGGAAGGACGAATGGACTATGGTTTCATTACTCTATGTTAGTTTGGCTAAAGGGAAAACTGGCAGAACTCTGGTCAATTTTACATGCATAAAAGGGGAAAAAAGTCTACCTTTTTAATACTCATCTACTTCAGTATCCCAACTTCAATCTCCCAGTAACCCCACTATCATTTGTCTTCATTCCAAACCAAACACGTAATTATTGCTCAGAATTTAGAAAAATCACGAGGATCCTGCTAAATGAAAAATAAATTAGGGTGAGAAGCTGGCAAAGAATTTTTAAAAAGAGGTTCACTGGTCAAGAAATTGTTAAAACAGGGGAGCAGCTTAACCCATAATGGCAGTGGAGAATAGCACCAAGTAACAGAAGAGGAAGAGCATTCCTGCCACAATACTAAGTAGCCAATTGGAGTGAAGCATTTTCCTTTAATGAAATGAAACATAGCAAGAAAGCACTGTTTGTGCTGCCCCCTAGCTGGAAAGCATGTCTCCGTGTTTGGAGATTGCTTTCTTAATGGGGAGTGGGAGATTGATGTCATGCATTCTTGGTTCCTGGAAATGATCAGTTGCCTCATTCATGATGAGGCTAGCTAGTGGTTCTTTACAGTTGCACAAAGGAATAGCTATACAAAACAAGCCATCACTTTTTGGATTAGCATTTCATTTACATGCAATAATATATTAAAATGATGATCTTCCTCCTCTGTTGCCATATTTTAACATTACTTTGTTATATCTATTTTTATTTAATTATAAATTTATTAGTTCGTCACTTAAGTAATGCTATCTTTCATCTTCCTAAATTAACCAATAGATGTATCAATCTGTTATTGCATGCCGATGAAACAGTGATTCTGTCATTGACTCCCATCGGCCCATTTACTTTACAGAAAAGGAATTAATAATAAATTACTTCAAGACTAAGATTGTCACCCTCTCCAAATGTCAAAACAGAGAAGCTGGAACTTAAGTGGACAGTCCGTTGAGCAGGTTAAGATCTTTAGATATTTAGATATACTTTTTCAAGCTTCAGGAAGCAAAAATGCCACTTGGATTGTGTATCCCACAATGCAAAGAGTTTTGTACCCGCTATTTAAGTTTATTATTTTTCCAGAGGAGTACAGTTTATCTCTATTGCTATTAGATTGTTTGCAGCTAAAGACTGAGAACAACTGTGGAGACCAATTAGAACTATATAACTTAAATAACTTAGAATTGAAATGAAGCTTTTAAGAAACATTTTCCAGGTTACCTGATGTGTTTAACAGGAAGCAGGAGTCAGTAAACCTGAACCCATTCTCTGGATAAATATCTTTATCTGTTGGCTAAAATCATAACTTTACTGAACTGACTCATCTAATTTTGGAAAAAAAACTTCAAATCTTCTTGGGAAACAGTTATTTTAAAAAAAAACCCTGAGCAAGGATGCTTTTTCGGTGATGCCATCTTAACTGTAGGGCCATACAAAACTAGATAAATATTAAGGCAAAGTATCTTAGATATAGAAGGCCAAACTGAAATTGCTGCTTTTCTCACAATATAAGTAACTGAATTTTAGTGCTTAAATCCACCTTCATATTTATATCATATCAAAGTCTCCAAATTCATGAGAATCTTCTCTTTAGTCTGTTTTAATATTCTTCCCACAACTGTTTTGAAAGAGAAATATAGGGAAATACCTTATGAAACTTAATAGTAACCCCGTGCCATCAAACCTACAGCTCATGTCTTTTTCTGTGATCAATTCTACAGGGAATTTGCCACCAATTTATTACTCACTTTTTCACAAATTTTCCAGAGCACTCTGATAATTTTTACTTGCATTATTTATTAAAAAACCAGGACAAATTATTTCTCTAAAGTAGCAAAATTCTGCAACATTATGGTAAACTTTGCTCACAAAAGATTGCCAGCAGTCTTTAATATTAACTTTGTGGGTTAACTTTGCTTTATGTCCGTCTGTCTGTTTGCCTAAATGATTATCTTTACAATGAAATATTTTTGACCGTTGTTTAAATTTATTATTTTTATATTTCATCTCAATCAGAATCTTCTGTTATATTATTTTCTTTATAGTTTATGTTTAATCTTAAAAAATTTGATTTGATCTTTCTTTTCTCTCCAAATACTAATCAACTCCATCATATGATTTATTTCTTCTTCATTCTTTTGATGTTCTACAAAAGTCTTCGTTAGTCTAGCCACATTTATCATAATGTATTAGGCTTGTGAAAATTATTTGAAAAAATTTGGATGGCAGATTGTAAGCGTGCAAAGAAATCATTTCTGTTTGAATCATTAAAGCAGTTGTGTCTTTTCTAGTCCAATGAAACTGCTTCAGAAACTGCTTCTAGTCTTGCTCGTGGCGGTGATGTGCATATATATGGATGCAGCTGGTGACAGATTTTAAAGCACTGCAGAAATTATAGAGCTTCTAATGTTTTTGAAAGAAGTGCTTTAAAAGATAGAGAGGTTCTTTACAATGTATGGTACAAGTACAAAGCACTTCTTTCAAAAACATTAGAAGCTCTATAATTTCTAGATACTAAGTTTTACTTGCTCAGCCAGTACTGATGTTACATTATTGAAACAATAAATTCCACACCAAAGTGCCAAACCATTTTGGAAATTGATTCCAGTTTCAAAACCAATTGTGATACATTTTTTCAGAAAAGGGTAAAGTTACATAGCATGCTGAGTACTTTGGACTTTTGATTGTAACTATTGAGGTACAGACACTGTTTTATAATTGTGTATATGATTCTGAAATCCCAGAATTTGTATATGTTAGATAATGATAGGACAATTTTTGGGAGCCAAACCCAGGAACTGGTATGGTGGGAAAGGGCCATAATTGCCAAGATCTGTTATTATGAGTTCATAAAAATAAGTAGGGGCAGAATTTAGGAAGGATTTTTTAGCCTTTAGTGATTTATTATTTTGAATTTAATATGAAAATATGTTTGAATAGCTTTCCCATGTCTTTTTGGAAAAGAAATGAAGCCACAAATCACTGTCTCATGTGGTTTGCCACTTAAATCCAACAACATAATTTTAGAGGTTTGTAGGCAGAAAAAAAATGACACAAGGTACTATAGGTTGCTTATTGTTGGGTAAATAGGAAATGTAAGTGCAAATGCACATTTTCTTTCTTTCTTTCTTTCTTTCTTTCTTTCTTTCTTTCTTTCTTTCATTCATTCAATTTATTTGCTGCCTATCTCTCCGTGAAGCTATTCTAAGTGACTTACAATAATAGAAAAAGGAAGAAAATGAAAGGAGTGTAAAGAAAAGTAAAATAATATTGTATAGAGTATAATTATAACATTTGATTATACAGTTGCCTGCCTATTAACATATTTATAAACTTACTAATATAGAGACAATGCCACTTTCATAGTACTAACTGAAAATAACTTACAGAATAAATGTTTGTTGAACAAGGCTTGGCACATTGGTTTTACTACAAAAATGATTTCCAATATAAGTGGCCTCTGCCATCTAATATATATTGTTCCCAGTAGAGTCTATATATAGTTTATATTTTACTGCTCCTTGGAATTTGTTTATTTAATAGAAGTATTTTATATTGTCCTTCGCTAAAATGTCATTTATAGTAATTTAAAAAAAATAAACAAAATGGGGTAAGAGACCCCTTTGTGTCAAATGTGTGACTGTTGGATATCTGAAGGCAAGCATATGTATAGTGAGATTTGAGACATTTCCCTTATTAATACATCTAAAGCTGTTTATGAGGCTGCAGGGGAGAGTCTGTGATTCTGTTTTAAATAAGGATTGCTTTAGTCTTATATTTAGAAGTATTCACCCGTTAGAGGCAGAGGAAAGGGCTCGTTCAATTTGTTAGCATTAGTTTCTTTATTTTCCAAAACTGCATTTCAATTAGTTCTCTGTTGTCACTAGAGAGAAGGAGGGCATATCCGTGCTTTCTTTTTTTACCACAAGTAAACAAGCAATATAATTAGACCCCTGCATGAATCTAGGCAGAATTGAGCAACTCTTTTTGCACAGCATTGCTAAGAATTGAACTCAGTATTTAATGGGACTTTTTCTCAAATAGGATCATATTTACTGACACTCCCAATCTATTCTCTCAAACAGCAAATGGGCGAAATTAACTTGGGTGTCCAGATTAGTGGATTTGTAACACAAAAGTAAAAATGAGTAAAAAATTGAGAAATTGTTACTTCAAAGAGATTTTCTAAAAAGACGGTTCTTTCTTTTTACAGAAAAAAGAGTTTTGAGAATTTAGTGCCTAGGTAAACGATCTTAGTGTGCCAGATTCAATTTGTAGAATAAAACTCCTTGGCTCTGATTTCTGATGATGTTATATTTTAAGTTTCTTGTTCTTTAAGCTCCTCAGCTCTCTCCTTTTGAGAATTTTATCAACTCCATCTATTCTTTTCATTCAATTTATTCTTCTTTTATATATTTATTTTATTTGTTAAATTTAAGTGCTACCAGTTTGGATGGAATTGGTTAATGAAAAAGAGGAGAGGAGATCTTAGAGGATGAATGAAAATTTATTTAGACAAGAAAAGAATGTTCAAAAATTAAAGGAACAATTAAAGGATTCTTTTGCTTTAACTATGTATAAGGGAACTTCGGTGTCAATGGTCTGGGATGCAGGTAAAGCTTATATGCGGGGGATTTTGATACAAATGAATAAGGTTCATAGACAGAAGCAGGTGCAGAAACGTAAGGAGTTGGAAGATGAGATTAAACTAAAAGAAAAAGCTCTGATTTTAAACTCCACAGATGAGAAGATTAAGGAATCTATAAAATTGCTTAAATCACAATTTAATATGTTGATGGCTGATCAAACTGCAACTAATTTATTGTATATGAAACAAAATACATTTTGTAATGCCAATAAACCAGGGAGATGGTTGGCTTATCAATTGAGAAAGAAGCAGAGACAGAGAACTATAGATAAAATAAACTATAATGGTAAATTGGTATATCAGAAGGAGTTGATTAAGAAATCTTTCTTAGATTATTATCAAAAATTATATATGAGTACTAAAGTACAGGTTTCAGATATAGATAATTATTTAAAAGAAGCTAATTTTTCTAAACTAACAGAAGATCAGAAACAAGAAATTAATGGTCTGATTACTAGTGAGGAAATTGAGAAAGTAATTAAAGAATTAAAATTAGGTAAAGCACCGGGTACGGATGGATTGACATCTATCTATTATAAAACTTTGGTACAAGAGATGATTCAACCTTTAAGGGAGCTTTTTAATAATATATTACAGGGTTCAGAGATTCCCCCGTCATGGGGTAGAGCTTTTATATCCTTGATTCCAAAAGAAGATCAAGACCTTACTTTACCAAAGAATTATAGACCTATATCTCTTTTAAATGTAGATTATAAGATTTTTTCAAAAATTTTAGCTAATAGACTTATGAGGGTTTTGCATCATGTAATACATATGGATCAAACGGGTTTTATAACTGGAAGGTATATGAAGAATAATATTAGACAAATTATTAACTTATTAGAAATTTAGATAAAAATAATCAGGTTTCCGCAGGATTGATATTCTTAGATGCTGAAAAAGCTTTTGACCAGTTGAACTGGCAATTTATGTTAAGATTAATTGAGAGAATGAATTTTGGAGAAAAAATTTTACAAGCTCTTTGTGTTATTTATCAAAAGCAAACGGCACAACTCATAGTTAATGGGGGTTTATCAGAGGTGTTTTTAATAGAGAAGGGGACTAGACAGGGTTGTCCATTGTCACCATTGCTGTTTGTTTTAACTTTGGAAATTTTGTTGATTAAAATTCGAGAATCACAGCAAATAAAAGGAATAGACGTTAATAAAAAAGAATATAAATTAAAGGCTTTTGCAGATGACTTAGTTGTTACTTTATCTCAACCTATTTATTCTGTAGTAGAGTTATTACAATTGATATATCAGTATGGACAGGTTTCGGGTTTTAAAATTAATAACAATAAGACTAAAATATTGCCTAAAAACATGACTAATTTGGATAAGGAGACCTTGGTTAAGTTGACAGATTTTGAGGTTGTCAATAAGGTAAAATATTTGGGGGTTATTTTATCTGTTTCTAATGCAAAATTGTATAAAAATAATTATGGAAGGCTGTGGGTCAAAATACAAAAAGATTTGGAAAATTGGGAGAAGCTGCAATTATCTCTTTTGGGAAGAATTGCGGCGATTAAAATGAATGTCCTGCCAAAGTTTCTTTTTTTATTTCAAATGATACCCATTTTAAAGAATGAGGTTAATTTAAATGAATGGCAGAAAGGTATCAATAAATTTATCTGGGCAGGGAAAAAACCAAGAGTAAAACTTAAAATTATACAAGATATTCGTGAGAGAGGTGGACTCAAGGTACCGAATTTGAAATTGTATTATGATGCTGTGGTTTTAACATTAATTAGTGATTGGGTTAATTTAACAAATGTAGAAATACTCCTCTTGGAGGGTTGGGATTTACTTTTTGGATGGCATGCCTATTTAATTTTTAATAAAAAGGTTGATAGGGTATTTAAATCTCATATTATAAGGATTTCTTTACTTCGGGTTTGGAAGAAATATTATAGAAGTGATTTTAAAATTCCACTATGGGCCATACCGTAGCATGCGATAGAAGGGATAAGGAGAGGAGTCAAGATGGATAGCGTTTCTTATGCACAATTACTTAGATGGGATGGTAAAAACTGGCAATTAAAATCTTTGGAAGATTTAACACAAGAAAATATTATTTACTCATGGTTTCATTATAGACAAATAGTGGAGAGGTGGAAGATAGATCGTAATGTGGGTTTGCTTAGAGAAGATGAGAATTTGTTAAAACAAATAAAAGATCAAAGATGAACTCATATTAAGAGAATTTATGGGGTGTTAGTAGAACTGGATTCAGAAGCAGAATTAGTTAAAGAATGTATGGTTAAATGGGCACAGAATTTTGATGAACCGGTTTTATTAGATACCTGGGAAATTATTTGGGTGAGGAATGTTAAATTTACACAAGCCCAAAATTTAAGGGAAAATTTTTACAAAATGTTTTATAGATGGCACCTTGATCCACAAAAAATGTCTCGTATGTATCCTGACTTACAGCCTAAATGTTGGAGATGTGGATGTTTGGATGCTACTTATTATCATATCTGGTGGTCATGTAAAAATATAAAAGCTTTTTGGATTAAGATATGGTGGAATATCCAAAGAATTTTTAGAAGAAGGGTAAAATTTACCCCACAATTGTTTTTGTTAGGTATCGTTTCTGATTGTGATAGTAAAGAGACTATATTGATGTTAAATTTAATTACAGTGGCCAGGTTGTTAGTAGGGCAATGTTGGAAGAAGGAATCTTTGCCTACTTTGCAAGAGTGGTTTCTTAAAGTTTCTTATTTGGCGGAAATGGCAAAGATTTCGGCTTTCTTGAAAGATCAATCGCAAGAGAAGTATTTTTTGGTATGGAAAAAATGGATAGATTTCATACAATATAAGTTGGATATAAAAAAATATTACTTAGTTTTTGAATAATTTATATTTAAAATTTAAGATATTTTATAGACCTTTTTTAATTTTCTTTTTCTTTTTTTATTTTTTTATTTTTATTTGATTTCTTCTTTTTCTGTTTCTTTTTTCCTTCCTTCTTGTATTTATATATATATATATATATATATATATATATATATATATATATATATATATATATATATATTGTTGTTAACTATTTTATAATTTGTTTAATTAATGTATTTAGATTTGCTTATGGTTTATATGTGTCTTAGGATCTTTTTTAAAAATTTAATTAAGCCTTTATTCAGCTCTGGGAAGGTTGGGGGAGGGTAGGGGAGGGTTGGGAGGGTTCGGGGAAGGGAATTGTTTTGTAAAACTTAAAAATTTTCAATAAAAAAAAATTAAGTGCTACCAAGACCTATTAAAGCACACGATAGATAGATAGATAGATAGATAGATAGATAGATAGATAGATAGATAGATAGATAGATATTGAGATATATAGAGTGTATGTGTGTTTTAATGTATCGTACAAACATTGTATTATACATACAGAAAAATGTCTAACAAGGGCCACATCCAGCTTTCCCCAAACCTGGGAGAAACAAGTTTTCAGGGCCTTCTGGAAAATATAGAAAATGCTTAACTTGACTCTGTTACAGTGTCCCCACCCTAAACAAAAAAGGATCATTTTTTTATTCCCTTCCCCATCTAGGCTACCCTAAACAGTAGCACTTAGTGTCAGCGCTGAGGCAGGGGTGAAGTGAAGTGAAGTGAAGGTCCAGGCTATGATTTCAGCCCTAATGCCACTGCTGCCATTCAAAAGGCCACCTTGAACTGTTCCCCAAGACACAATTGTCCCTATGGGCCAGTTCTCCCCAGGATCTGCTGCATGCTGCTTACCTTCAGTCCTGCAGCTTTCCTGAAACTCCTATCTAAGAGTTGTATGAGGCCTTTGTTTTTGAAGCAGCTTTGGAGAATCCTCTTCAGCCTTTGAAAACCATTTGAAGGCATGCCCCATTCTTATGCAATTTTTGGAGACTCCAGAGGCTGAATGACTTCCAGGGAGTCTGGTGACCATATGAGAGCACATCCCATTTTCATGAGGCATCCGCAGTTTCTGAAGACTGTCCAAGAACAGGAAATGCTTTTGAAAATAGTTGTTGGTGTTGGTGAATTGCGGTGTGTCACACAAAATATCATGGCATGTCACCTTTGACACATGTGTCATAGAGGTTCACCATGACTAGATTAATATGATAGCCATATGTGTTTTTTGGAAGGATTTCCATCTACAGTACAGGCAATGCAACAGAGATGGGATGCTTCCTGGGTCCCAATAAATGCCATTGCTTAATGAGGGGACTGGAAATGCACCAATTCCGCCTGATCTTAACAGATAGGCAGAAACCCTGGAAGATATGTGGTGCCTCAAATAATCTACACCACATAGGGCTTTTTGCATCTTGAATTATACCAGGAAGCATAATGGCAACTACTGCAACTAGTGAAGCAATATTGTCATATAGCAAGGCACACATCATTACCCACAACAATGCATTCTGGACCAGTTGAAGCTTCTAAGTGACCTTCAAAGGCTGTCCTAAATAGAGCATGTTATAGTAATTCATCTGTGAAAAGACCAGGGCTTGAATGACTGTCAGAAAGGTTTTCCAATCTAAAAAGGGGGTACACTGGTATACAGAATCTAGGCTACAGGTTCTGCCTACTGTTTCAGGAATCCCATACTCCCATTGCACACAAATTTAAAATGTGAAAGGCAACTTTATCCAAAATTAGAGACGGAAAAGTCACCATATCTTGAGGTTTACTAATATCCACAACCATTCAGTCTTGAAATGATTACGTCAGAGATGGTTTCACGTGTACAGACTTTGGATGCTTTGACAGGGTCTTGATAGCATCACTTGGCTGACTCAATATAAGTAATATATAATTGAGCATCATCAGCACATTGATAATATTGAATCCTGAACCAGTGGATACCCCCAATCATCATTTTCACATAAATATTAAATAGGAGGGAGGAGAGAGTCAAACCTTATGGAACCTCACAAAGGAGGGGCTAAGAGAGGCCTCTCTTATACTCACCAGTCTCACTGTCTGGGACTGGCCATGAAGAAAGGAATAGAATGAGTGCCCCCAGGTCTTAACCATTACAGCTGATTGACAATATTGAAAACTGCTGAATGATCAAGGAGTCCAAGGATGGATATATTAGCACCATCCCAGTACTGCCCAGGCCATCATCAAGCACAATCAGTGATTTGTCCATACTAAAATAAGGCCTGAAACAGTTTCAATTATCCACTTTCCCAGATTATCTATTACTGCAGTCTGACCACTGTCTCAACAAAAATCAAGGTTAGAAACAGGATGATAATTTCTTAGAATTGTTGGATCCAAGGATGGCCTCTTGAGGAAAAATGGACTCCTTCTTCAAGGCCAAAGGCACCTATTCTCCCATTTGAATCCTCATTCATTCTAGGTGACCAAGTCTACTTTTTTACTGGTTATTTTTGTGTTCAGTTAATTTTTCACCCATTTGATCTTGACCTTGTCATTTCTTGTTTTACCAGCAGAGCCAGATACTTAGACATTCCCAAAAGGCCAGGAGAGTGGGCCGCTTTGCTTCTAGGGGGAGAATTTCCAAAGGTCAGGGGCAATGGCAGAGAAGGTTCTCTTCCTGTACCTCACTAGTCAAATTTCTTTAACTGATGTGGTCTGCAACATACCTTCTTTCCCTGACCAGACAGGCTGATGTAATGGTGTGAAGATGGTTCTGCAGGTAACCTGGCCCCATGCAGTGTAGGGCTTTGAACTTTTAAAACTCTTAAACTTTCTCCATCTATTTTCCCATATTTTGTAAAAGCATATAAATTTACCTACTTGCTCTGTGTTTTTGCCATTTATATATACTTACAATCATTTAGTCAATTTTACTGTTAAACAACTACGGTACCTTGGTTTTTCATGCTTTTTGGCATTTGCTTTATATCATTAAAACTTTTAGCAAACAATATGATATTATCTACAGGCAAAAGTATAAGAAATGCACACCTTATGCATTAGATAGCAATTCATTAAATAAGTAAGCAAAAATTATATGATATTGTCTTATTCCTTGCTCAATTTTGAACCATTTACTAAGTCCTCCACCTTAATATGGATTTATTTTGATATACTCCATTTCCTTTGCAATCATACTTGCAAATTGAAACAATTTATGACAAATATTAAAATGCAACAACAGTAAATAAAATAATTTATTCAAAAAGGGAAAGTAAAAAAAATAATTATCAAACATTTATATAGGAAAGGCCTTGGTATAGAGAATCAAGCAGGCAACTAAAATTATAAGGATATATGTAAAAGATATGTGCTTCACATGTGCTTAGCAAAATGCAGGCATCTATCACAGAAAGTTGAGTCGTGAATAACTGTAAGTAATATGTTCTTGTTCTAGTTGGGAGACCCAGAACACAATCCTGCTAATCACTGATAACGCAGACTGTCAAATTCCCATAACCAGGAATCGCTTTCCACAGGTTTTTAAGGATTCAACCTCATTTTATTGGCTCAGCTATTATTTCACTGTGTTTTGATGATAATCCTGAAGATTCTCATCCTTTCATAATTAATTGTTATTAAAAAGTAGTATTATCAGCATATTGATGGTACTGTAATGAGCATCAAAGCCCTTGATGGTTTATATAGATTTTAAATAGCACTGGAAACAAAATACTGCCTTGTGGCATTGCTAAGCTTTCAAATGCAGAGATAGTGTCATCAGTGTTGCCCCTGTGATTATCCTTGCAAATAGAAGACAGGAAAGCAACCAGTAATTCAGGGCAACTGCTCCCTCACAGAGATGGGCCAGGAGAACACAGGCCTAAATGAACCCATACTTTCACCAGATGAACTCATATAGAGAACAAGGTATCTTGAAGGTATCTCTGTAGTAAAACTGAAAAAGGGTCTTTCAGGTAGTTTTATCTTAGGCCTGTGGTGGCGAACCTATGGCACGCATGCACATGCAGCACACGAGCCGTCTCTGGTGGCACGTGAGCCATTGCTGGGCCGAGTTGTTCCCTCCTCCTCTCCGCACATGCACAGTCTGGGAATAGGCGAGAGGCTATAAAAGGAGCAACTTTCGGCAGAAGCAGCATTTGCTGCAGACAGCGAGAGACAGCACGAACCAACAGCTCGGTGGCCATGCCCACCCGCCACCCGGTGATACATAAGTGGGTTTTGGGTTGCAGTTTGGGCACTCGGTCTCTAAAAGGTTCGCCACCACTGTCTTAGGCATTTAAAGGGTTTTCAGTAGGGCTTAATTCAGTCCTATGTTTGCAGCTATTGGGATTATGATTGAATAATATGCTTTTAATTAACTTCAAATCTAAAGGCAGGCCTTCAATTTTTAGCAAAACTGAGAACACAAATAGCATGCTGATGAATATCTATGTACATATGTTTAAGTATATTTGTTTCCTTCTTAAGAAAATGTAACTTTTAAAGTTAGCTGTAATATGATGCTCAGGCACAAAATATTGTTAACTAATGTGCTTTGCAATATTGCTTTTAAATGTCTGCATGCAATTGGTCTTTGTATGTTTTGAACGGCTTATGTTACAGGTTAAAGAGAGAAATATAAACCATCATTGTACTTCACATCATATTCATGTAACCTTAACACCTTACTGTGAACATTATAAATGACTGTTTCTCCTTTAGGAAAAGACGTTAAGAATGATGTATGAAATTATATGTACTTTGCATGTCCTGTTTGTAATGATAAAGGTCATATAGTATCATTTACATAATCTCCAGCCAGGAATCAAATCTTGCAATACCTCAGTATAACATATACATTATTTGAGGTTTAAAACTCATTATTCATGAAAGTTAATTTTACAGTGGGTGTAAATGATCTATCTTATGGCTGTTTTTCTGATCATTCTATAAAAATAATATAGCAAAAATGCACAAATACTAGGAAAACCAGCAAAGAATGATGCATTTCCTTGACTCTCTGTGTACTCGATTGGATCTTGATTGATGGCAATCATTTATCTTTGTCAAAAAGGAAGAAAAAAAACCAGACATTGAAATAAGAGTGCTATCAAACTTTCTACAATGGCAGGAAGATTCTATTAATGTGGCCTCAGAGTATTAACTGTCTCTGCTGGAAAATGATAAAGAATGTTAATTCTTTTCTTGATCATATGTAAGTGTAAAATGCATTATTGTGTCACTGCAGTAAGATTAAAAGTGGCATATTTCAAATTTATGATGTGCTAGTATCAAAAGTTAACATAAATTAGAAAAAAGTAGGAAAGAAAAAAGCTAAATGGAGTAAGTTTTCATGCTTCTGATTCCAATTTCTCAACAAAACAATAAATGTTCAACTACCAAAGTGTCGTAAAATCCTTAATGCTGCATTCCACTTGATATAGTAGCTTTGAAGCTACTTCAAAGACTATAGAGCAAGAACATAAAAAGATATAAAATAAACCTTTTTTGAAAAAGGTTTAAAAAGATCAGTATTTATCTTAAACATTTTAATTAACAAAACAGCAGGATGTAGAAAAAAAGTATTTTGTAGTGTGGCATATTTTAATGTCAAAAATGCATCATAATTTGAAGACATTTTCAGGAAGCTATGTGATCACTTGAGTTAGAGAAGTTAACATCTCTCTATTTCATAGCATGATATGGATTATTATGATTATTGTATATCATTTTAGTTACCAAAATTTCTATAGTTAATAGAAACGTAGGTAAAGCATAGAGCTATTACAGCTAAATGCATCCCATATTGGCAGCACTTTTTTTTCCTTTCAAACCTACCTTGTCTTTGCAAATATACTACTACTGATATCAGGCAAGGTCAGTTTTCAGTGGACTATGGGGATTTTCCTCTTACATTTAATGAGATTTCAGTGAAACTGTTCAGAGCTTAACAGCTCTTTAAACAGTCACAGCTCTTATTATTTATCTTGCCCATCTTAGTTAAGTCTGGAGTGGAAACAGAGATGTTAGTTTGCATTTGTTTTTCTTTTTGTTTTTTTTTCTACTTGTTTCTTTGTTTGCTTCTCTTTTTTTTTCTTGCAGTAGCTTTAATCTGCAACACTGAAGTATAGTTGAGAAAAATACTTGTGGCTTATTATTTTTCTGTGAGCCTGGACAGCTACTTTAATCATATTACTGACTTCTTTTAAGATCCTTAAAATACCTGATCATTTTGTCCCAATGAATAAGCTATCATGTTCTATATATGACCATGGAATCCTTTAGTGAGCATGAGAGCATTCACCAAATAAAAATATAATTTGTATTTTTTAGTACAAAAAATGAATTTAGAAAAATAAATTACAATGTGAAGCCTTAACTAACATCTTAACTATTTGGGTACAGTGAAAATTCCATTTCAGAACATCCATTTTATAATGGTCTTGGCAGCATAAAAACTAATATGAGTGGTATTTGAGAAGACCTCCAAGCATTTCCCACTAGAGCAAAGTTGTCTTGTCATTGTTGTCACTGAGTGGGAACAATCCCTTTTCTTACCTGAAGATAACAATGCCCCAGGAAACTTTCTGTATCTGCTAGAAAGAACCGACATTGTTATAGAATATTTTTGCACCCAATTTCTTTTATTCTTACAATAGTTCTGTACTTCACCTCTTAGCTATCTAATAAACAAACATATGTAAGCCAAAATTTACTCATAGTATGTGAGAACCACAAGAGTTGTGTTTCTTCCTGCTGTTTCTAGCAGTCTCTGCCAATCTGAATGCTCAAAAAATGTGTGGACTTTTATAGCCAGAATTCTAAGCAACAGTCAAGCTGTTTGTGGCAGTTTTGGGAGCTGATACACACCTTGATGCAGCATCCAGCCTGGGGAATTCTGCTGTCTAAATGTAGTCTTAGAAAGTGGAAATAGAATGCAGCTTGTCTGACATAATTTCCTCTGATGGGAAGAGTGGGGAGTTCATTACATAAACCACTTTAATGGCACAAATTGGATAGAATACAGAACTAATGAAGGTAATATGTCCTGTGAGTTTTGTAGAGATGTAACGTGCACAAATTGAACTATTCCCTGTACTTCTATAGGGTGGAAAATTAGTTTCAGGCGAATGTAATTTTTATTTTAACATAGATGTTCACACTAAAATGTCTACTTCCCACTTTGGGCAAAATTAAACAATAGGCATTTGAACTACTATCTAATTTATTTCTATTCTTAATAGAGTAGAATAATAACATCAGCAGTGAGGAGCATTTAAGAAGGGTAGGTTATGTCTAGTATTCTGATATGGGACAATGTGTTCATTCCAAGGGCTATGGCTGAGCTGATTTGCTAAGCAGACTATTTACTGAAATAAAGTTCTAAATTAGATCTTGTCCATCACATCCTATATCCTCTAAATGTCACTTGGTAATTGAGAGTGTTGTATGCTAAATTAGAAAAAAGGCTGGTCAGTTAATTTCATTTATAATAAAATTCAACATTCCTTTTAGCCATAGAACATTTGTACTGTTCAGAAATAATACAGAGTGGTCTGGAGTCCATGCATAACTTGACTACAATTTTCTAAACAAGTGGTCTACAAGATTGAATTGAGAAAAGGGACTGTGTGCTATTTGACTAATATAGCTGAAAATCTAAATTACATCTCTGCTTCCAAATCAGAATTGTGTGATTGTGTACACAAACATTATATGTTTTGGAAGAGCTTTGAAATCTCCAAATGGTGTTGCATTTCCTTTCCATTCGAAGTTTAAAAGCCCATCTCATGATCACTCCAAAAACATGACCAGCTGACAGTAACTCACTACTCTATTAGACTTGGCTTTTGCAATGTGCTCTATGTGACTTTAAAGATCACATGGAAACTACAGTGGGGAACTTCCAGGGCAGATATGGTGAACTGAAGACACAGAGACAACAACCAGGGCAAAGACCAAGAAACCAGTGAGTAGATCAGTCCTTAGAACCTTTTCTTATAAGGAGAAGATAGGAAATCACCCACATGTTCTCTTCATGGTTTCTGCTCACAAAGAGGCAATAGGACTGTGGGTTTCCATGGGTTTAGGTGCCAGGAAATGACGGGAATGACCATTTCACGGGGGTCGCCAAACAACGCGATCCGCCATTTTTTTCTCAGCTGGCAGCACCGCGCATGCGCAGCGCGCATGCGTGGTGCGGCGCACATGCACGGCGCGGCGCACATGCATGGCGTGGCGCACATGCACGGCGCGGCGCACATGCGCGGTGCACATGCACGGTGCCGCCAGCTGAGGAAAAAAATGGCGGATCGCATTGTTTGGCGACCCCCGTGAAATGGTCGTTCGACCCTAAATGGGGTCGCGACCCACAGGTTGAGAACCGCTGATATAGATAGACTTTGTTTAAAGGATCTTAATGAAAGAAGGACAAATGTAGAATAAATTTTATCTGACAAGCAAAAGTATCGAAAGTAGAACCACAAATTGCAGGCCAAGAGAATGATTTGGAAAAAGATGTTTTGCTGGCTATTCAAAAGTAACAGGCTGAAGTTTTAAAAATTAAAAGGGAAATACAAATAATAAACCAAAAGAATGACCTGGAAAATGTTTTCTTACTGGATCTATAAAAGAAGTTTGTTTAAGCATTGGGGGAAAAAAATCTGCGCAATATGATAAAGAAGAACTGAAAAGAAATCAAATCCTATAACACCATTTGATTGAATTGAAGATTATGTCTGTTAGAAATAAAAGGATATAATATAATATTGGCTTATTTGATCAAATTAAAATTTGTTATTTTGTCCAAAATTCTAACAAAACTTTTGTGGAGTTTTTGCTGCCTCGAGGATTGAAAGTTGATGTTTTATAGATTTGCTTATAGAGAGGATAAAGAGGTATTTGTTTAACTAATAGGTGGTAAAGAATTATTAAATTGGTTTATACTTGTTTTGAAGAAGGTTGGAAATCACTTTATATATTTCTTTTCTTTTTCCACATTCTTTTCCTTTTTTCCTGCACTTTCTATTTTTTCATTGTCTTCCATGTTTAGTTTGTATTAATTTTATGATCATAACTTTATTATCAAAATATTAATAAAAACTATATATAAAAAAGAAACTTCAGCAGATACAAAATGCAACAGCCAATCTTCTAACTAGCACTAGATGCTATGAACATATTACATCTGGGCTTTGGACCTTTCATTGGTTTCCAATACATTTCTGAGTGCAATTTAGACTCTAAAGTATAATTTATATACAGAGAAATAGGCTCTAACCTGTAAACAGCTACACAGCTTGGCAGCAAGGTACTTTTAGGACCACCTCCTTCAAATAATCAAAATCTAATATGAACTGTGGAATTAGGGGAGGCTGAAGTAGAGAAGAAATAGTTTTCTATTTTAGCTCTATTTTCAAAAACAATGAACAACTTTCCAAAGGCAATTTGAGTTCCCACAAGACTGGTCATTTGAAATTTGATCAAAGCAGAGCTCTTTCAAATAGCTTTTAATTAATTCATGAATATAATACCATCAAAAAGTTAACTTAATATGGCTGTTATTGGGATGGTCTTTACATTTAAATTAACTATAAGATTTTTCACAGTTTCACTCTTTTAGTAGTAGCAGCAGCAGCAGCAGCAGTAGTAGTAGTAGCAGCAGCAGCAGCAGCAATTATTATTTTTGTCCTGTTTTCTACTTTAGGCCATTGAGGCAATTGTTTATAAACAGCCAAACAATAAATTAATTAAAATAACTAAATCATTCATTAAATACACACACACACACAAACACACACACCAGTTGCCAAGCATCTGTATTTTGATCACATAACCATGGGGATGTTGCAATGGTCCTAAATGTGAAAAATGGAAAGTTAAAGGCTTCCTATACATTCTAGTTTCAGATGATGTAAAGCTAGGAAAAATGGTTGATAATCACATCAAATTCTGTTGTAATCATTTAAACATATTTAAAAAACAGTCATTAGCATAATTTCATGAGGCAACTTCCGTTCATAATGGAATGGAATGGAATGAGATTATTATATAATACAACGCATACACAGAGACTGAGGCAATGGCTAAAATCTTGTTAAAGATTTTAGTTTTTAGCAGAAGAATTAGTAAGTTGACATTTAAACAGAATATTTATGAGTTTAATACAGGAACTGACAACTCCATCGCTAAGTGCTATGATCATTAAGTAGAAAATCATGTGTCCATTATTTTATGATGGCATTTCTCACTCAGTTGTTAAATAAGACATCACGTGACTGCAACTTGTGATTTTAGTTCTGCATTCTCCATTAGCTCTGCTTGTCAGAAGCCAGTTGTGAAAAAACACAAGTGGTGACTTTGGGATGTTACAATGGTTGTAAATGAGCACCAATTGTGAAATGTCATATGGTAGTTCTAAAACATGTCACATGTCATGTGACATCGCGCAATGTATTGGGCCGGTTTTGCCATTGCTGGCAATGGGATGGGCGCGGCTTCAGTATGATGAAACCAGCCCGCGGGTCAGCAGTTTGACACCCCTGTTCTAAACTGTTAGCTTTGAGTTTTTTAATGACTTGTTTTTAGTAATTCCTCTTGTCTAAATGCCCTTACCTCTGTATTTAGGGTACAGTTCCATCCTCCCATTTTTGCTTCAACAGCTCGCCATTTTAGGTACTCAGTTCTATGAGCACCTGCAACTCTTTTTTTTACCAATGCTGAAAATTAAAGTCATGTAGCTGGAAAGGGTGAATAACCTGAAATTACCGTTGGATAAAAGTATTTGAGGATACCATTCCTAGAGGAAGGGAAATATATTCATGAGAAGGATTTATCTTCAGTTTCCTGGCTCTCTGTGCAGCGCATTTCTAATGGACCATCACTGGCATAACCGCACCTAACAATATTACTCTAACATTTATGCTTGTTAATGACACTTATTTTATTGTCTTTAAACAAACCTAAGGATAACACATAGATAACATTATTACATGCTCATCACAAGTATATTTGTTTTGAGGATAATTGATAGTTTCAACTTCTAGATGTGTCAGTCAGGCACTTTCCTCGATGGTATAAAACTCACATTCATGACCAGGCATAAGCAAACATTTTACCTGCATGATGTATTTAACCTCCAGCCCAGGAAACAAGAGATGTTTTTCTTTGAACAGGCATCTTGTGAAATGAGCTCCAGACTAGTCTCCTGTTTTCATTACAGCATGTGGTTTATTAAGGCTACTGGTCTGAACTTTCTGTTTTGCAGAATTGCCTTTCGCATATATAAGTTTTAATTTGCTTTTTAAATTAGTCCTGCAATAGGGGTTGTTGCACTGCACTAATTCATTTTAGGGATGTCATTTCATGAAATATTAGTTTTGTTCTGGTCACTGGTTTTTTCTCTAAAATCTTAGATTGCTTCTTGAGGATTTTTATGCCTCAAAATAAATGATGCTCTATTCACATTTTTTGTTTAGAGGAAAATAGCATTTTGTTATTTTTGCTTATAAAACCTTTTTCTTTTTTGTAAAATTGTAGCCATGGTCCTTTCCTTTCTGCTGTTAAGAAAAACCAGTTCCACAAGAAACTGGTAATGTGGTGCTGTGTCAAACAGAGGTGCTGCTGATAATTTCTAACCAGTATGAAAATGCTAGAATTTCATAAACATAGGAACGGAACAAATAAAAATGTAATGATAACTAATTACATTGGTTTATTTGTCCAACCTGAGATTTGCTGTTTGCATATATATATTTAGTCATGATAATTTTGGGGTGGTTGTTTTGGAAATGTTTCTCTCAGTGGCCCTCCTCTCTGATAAAATAACTTTTTAATTGCACTATTTACCTGACTCCCTATATCAGGCATATCAAACTGCCAGCCCGCAGGCCAGATGCGTCATGCCGAAAGCGTGCCCATCCCATTGCTGGCAATGGGGGAAAAGTTGCGATATGTTGCACGATGTCACATGACGTTGTGAGTTTGACATGCCTGCCCTATACTGTGTATTTGGGGTATCAAAATCTCTATTGTTATCTCTGTGTCTAGAACTATCTCATCTACAGTATACCTATACTTTTGCAGTGCCTTTTATATATTTCCAGTTCCTTTCATATGTTATTTTGTGATTATATATAATTTTAGTAATTTTAACTCTCCTAAAACATAAATTAATTTCATTAAGAGTAGAAAAAGTTGACTGCTTGACCTTAATAATTTAATATCTTTGAACAATATTGTAGTACAGTGTACTAGAATTTATGACAGAAGCTCTTAATAATTTTTATAAGCCTATACTAGATGTTAATTTTCATATGTTTGTGGCACTAGATACAATATATAACAGTACAATATACACAAAAAAATCTTAGTCTAGGTAACTAGTTATTTGTGCTGATTGCCATACTGATTAATAGACTCCATTATATAATTCCCCAGAAGATGAGGAACAATTTGTGATTTGAGACTCCTATCTGAGTTGATATTTGATAATAATTTTAACAGATAAGTGAAGAAAGGCAGAATGATGAAGTATCTGTTCAGATTTCATGACTATCAAATACATGCACACAGAGGCAGTAGTAATCTGCCTTTTTTTCATAGTTGCTGTGGTGAATTTTAAGTTATTAATCACAGTCTGAACAAATGTAGCTTTTTAATGCATATTCCTGCCCTTGATAAATTTTACAAAATAAGTTACAAACTAGTCTTGAAGATTTTGCTTTAAATTTCTGAAATAAATATATTATGGATAGTAAAAATGTATGTGTTTCATTTACCAGGGATGCAGATAATTTACAGAGTAATGAGAATACTATCAGGAAAAAGTAAAGATTTTTTAAAAATTAAGATTATGTTGCATGAATATTAGGTTTCATAGGATGGACTTTCAACAATTAGGCTTACAAGAGCAGAAGTTTATAAATTTTCATTTACTCTCAAAAAATAAACTTTTATATTTCTGGAGATTAAATAAGAAAATCACTGGTATTGTGAGTCTGTATTCATTTACATTCAGTAAATTAATCAGAGCTATTTATTTTTCAAAGTTGACATATGTGCAATGATTATTACCTCATAAAATGAAATGATAATATAGAAAGTAATTTTTGCTTACATTCTTACAATAGATATTTCTTTATAAATAATATAATCTGTAAGTGGGGAATGTAGATGTTGGCAGTATATCTCAGTGTTATTCTGCAGGCTTTTATTATTTTACATATTTATTTGTATCTCTAGATATGAATACATACTTGAATTGGCTGCTATTGCCATTTTTTAATGGATAATATACAGTTTTATAGCACACTTTCTCATGATGGGAATTGGCATTTATATATGCCCATATTAAAAAAATCTATGCATATTTGAATAATACAATATGGAAAATAACAAATGTTGTAGAACCTTTTTACAAATGTAAATTTTAAGATGTATTCTTTCAGTATTCTCATCGTAACATGAAGTTCTTAATTAAATGCAAAAATCTAGCTACATAAAAACAGAAACCAAATCTGATTTGCTTGAGAATAAACTGTTATTTCACTCTCCTGGAATAGTTTATTTAAAAGCAGGAAAAGCAAACAAAAAAGGATTTTTTTTTTACATTCTATGCCTCGGGGGCTAAAAGTAATGAATATTTTAAAAGATTATTTTAATTAAATTCCTGAAGATCTAAATAGAGTAATATTTTATTATCACATACATAATCATGCAACAGAAGTATTCATTAAAGTTAATACTTTCTCAACCAAGAATTCATGATAAGATTTAGTGACCTTGTACAAAAAGGCACAAATTAGGAAGAAAAATGAAGGGGGACAGACTTTGATTAATATAGGTAATGCTATACCATATTTATAATAGCTTTTCCCTATTCTGGTTTATAAATGCAGTCACTGAGAAAGGTGCCCTGCTGAGGCTGAAATGAGGCTGAAATCGGAGCACATGCCACTAGAGTGTGGGGAAACTGATCATACTGTCAGCAATTCATTTCAAAATGATGTATTTAGTGCTCATTTCACCTTCTAAGAAAGAAAGGAAAAGGAGTTTCTCAGACTGGAAGGTGATACTGTTATTTTCAAGGACGTATCTAACTTAAAGATTGTAGAAAGGGTTTAGGGTGCTGTTTTTAAAAAATGAAAAGGAAAAGAGCAAACAAGGAAAGCTTTATGCAGAAATCCAGTGCTACCATGCTGTTTGGTAATTGCTAACATATGTGGCTTCTCTATTTCATTGTAGTCGTCCTCGTGAGTTCTGGCGCCTTGACTACTGGGAAGATGACTTGCGGCGCCGGCGACAATTTGTGTGTAACCCCCTTGGATCGACACATCCTGAAGCGACCTTAAAAGCTGCCATAGACCACGGTCAGTGTAAAATCTACTCACTGTCAATAGTTTCAGGTCTATATGGCAATGGAGATAGAGAACTTGATCGCTCTAAGACAGTATGAACTGTCATGTTTGAAGTTCTCTTCTTTGCATTTAAAGACCTGAGGATTTCAAGACCTAATTAGTCATTATCTCTTAGCAGCATCTGCCTTGGAAAAGTCCTTTAGGTAGCGGGTTGAGTATACCAGAGATTTGAGACAAAGGTTTAAGATTCTCTTATCCCTTAAGGTTTAATAAGATTTTGTGACAATTTTTTTTTTGTATTTTTGAAGTTGCAGCAATATAAACATGATATATTTTTCTGGGAGAAAACCCCACTGATTATTTTAATTAACTTCAGGTTAAAACAAAAATTGTGCATGAGTCCAATGATATTCACAAGAGCTCTGTTTTAATTTTTCTGCATTATAAAAGCTAGAGTAAAAGCTATTCTCAAAATATAAGAAGTAAATTATAGGAAGATCGATAGATACCTAGATAAGATAGATGGCAGGCAAGTAGACAGAACAACAGACAACATGGGCCAAGGATCTTAATCTCTTGTACTTATTGTTAAAGTGTCATTTCTGAAAGAAAATGTCTCCAATATGCTAGAAGTTATAATGCCAAATGTGATAGAAGTATTTTAGATACATGATCAAATAGAGAAGAATCATTAGTACAATCTTAACCTATAATGGTATTGATCATCTCATGTTTTGCTAATGGAAGTGAAAAATCAGATGTAGCATCAATTAGGCCCTTTCTGCTTTGGGATTGATACATTGTTGTATCTGTTGTACATTGATACACAGATTTCAAATTGTCCTTGACAGTTATATTTAGTAAAGTTTGATGCTTATCATTTGCATTGTTTTTCAGAAATGCAATAATGAAGTAGAGCATTAGTTCATTTTTTGTTTATTTATCAGAATATTCTGATAAGAATTTAGTGGTTATATTTTTATTTTTATATGTATTTTATTAAGTTTTAAATCATGATGCATTAGTGTAATAACAGAGATCTAACTAAATGAAAAGTATTAAGATGTTCTAAATCATATAGTAATTTGTGCTTAATTTTAAACCTAATATTTAACTACTAATTGTGTAACAGCACACGGTGAATACTCTAGCAGTATCATTTGTGGTAAATACATTTTTCAGTGTGTGTGTGTATGTGTACGCAGAGCAATGTAGTAATACAGAACTGTAATAGGCTGTATGATATGCATTTTTCATTATAACGATTGTGAAAAGTCAAGCAAATACAAAAAAGAAAATACATTTACATAACTAATTATATAGGTGAGTACATTAAATGTTATTTGTAAAGGCTTTTGTGCTACAATACTGTCTTTTCTTCTCAAATACCATACTCACTATTAATACAGTTGTTTTGAGCTTAAGAAAATAAAGAATACTCTTAATTTAGATATTTTTTAAATCCAATTCTACTTGAATCCTGTACTTGCAAGTAGAATATAGCAAACTATTGAAATAAACCTGATTTATTGAATTAATGTGTATACAATAGAAGCATTGATCTATTGTTTCTAGACTATATGCACTTATGCCACAACAGACATTAATGCCAAAAAGACATACTTTCGAAGATGATTTGACTTAGTATTGCAGACAATACTTCATGGAATAAATAATTATTGTATAGTTTTAATTAGGTTAGGTTTGAGAAAATATATTAACTAATTAATTGGTAAAATATTCCAACCCTTTTAAAAGTAAAACCTCTCTGTCCCTATATTCAGTATACACACATATACTCACATACTTAAGCATCACATACTTGCTCAAAGTAAAAGTGCCTTAAAATTGATTCACAAAACAATTTCTGTGTTTTGTATCCACAACTGAACAGATACTAGGTGATTGTGCACAAATATGTTTTTTCAGCTGTTTCCATTACTGTGCTGTTCAAGAGCTTTCTTCCTTCTATAATACAAATTAAGGCTGTGGATTGCTTCACCTTCAAAGAGAAAAAGGTGCTTTGGAGCGTGCAGAGATTCAAATGAAACAGCTGCCTCCTGTTCCTTAAATCAAATGCATCTTTTCTTAGGATTGTGTGGCTGCCTACTACTATTCCACAACTGGCAAAAGGCACAGCTGAATACTGGACAGATACTCTGCTTATGCCCTCCACATACTTGAACCACTTTTTTTTGCTTTTGGCACTGAAGCAATGTATAGTCTTAATTCAGTCTAATGCTTACTAATGAAAATAGTTTGGATAGCAAAACTAAATAGGAAATAGAAAGGAAACTGAAATGAACGTCTAGTCTTAGTAAATTGTATTCAAGCTAGTATATAAGCATACATTAACTTCAGGATGACAGGTATTTGGCCTTTGAATGGCAGAGGTGACACATAAAAAAGTAAACCAAGGCAAAGGCTAAATTAATTTAAATGTATAGTTAACAAAGTTCTACATGAATTAGAATTTTGTAAGAAGCATCAAATCCCTTTTTATCCTTCAGTATATCACAAGTTCTCAATGAAATGATTATTCTGTTCTATGGATTCTTTAATTGCAGAATATTCTGTTTTAAGGTTTACAATCTTCTACAATTCCTTTTGGTCAAAGCAATTGTATTCAGGCTTGCTTATTTTCTACAGTGCTGTTTATTGGTTTAATTCTAAATACATCAGCTACAGTAATTGTGGATTGTATAAGCTTTATACATGATTTCTGGAAGAAATATTCTTTTTGTTATATTCATAAATTTATTTTTCACAACCATTGTAATGTTTGTTAATTTCTACTGTCTTTTAGATGTTCAGTTTGTTTGTTTTTTAAAAAAAAAGATTGAAGGAAAATAAGTTGTCATTGCGAGCCTGCTCAATAGAAGATTTGATAGGTAGTTCATAACAAGACTATTCCTATAGTTCCTCCCTTCAGGAGGGCAGTTTATTAAATATTGTTGTTGGAAGAAGTGGAAGAGGTCCAGAAACAATCAGACTTAGTGGACTAAGGCTAGAGAGCAAAAATCAGGTCCTTCTTCAGCCTCATTTCTGTATTCCGGTAGCCATCTCTTCAAGGAATTGACTTGATTTGAAGGAGAGCCTCTGGTGTAGAGGTAGCAGAGTAAATACCTTAAGACTAATGTTCTCTGTTCAGACAATCAATATCAATGCAATGACTATTCTCTGGGCTACTTTCTACTTAAAAACATTTTTTAAAAAAATTCTGACAATTTAATTGCCCTTCCCAAGCACACATTAACTTGCCTTTGAAAAAGGACTATAGGAGATTTTTCAAAGAGTGAAGTTCCAAATGGCTATTTGTAAAGGGCTTTATTTATGTCTTGGATAAAGCTTGCTTTCCATTGGACCTGTTTTAAACTCAGGTGTTGAAATTGCTCCTATCATTAAAAAAGCACATATATAAAATGTATCCTTTGTGAACAGATACATTTTAATTAATCTTCAGAAATGTTCCTCACAAACAACTGTAATAAATTATTTACACTGAATCTCTTATCTTCCATTTTAAATGGCTTTTTCACATGGGTTATAAAGACTTTACTGGGTATAATGAGTAATCTCACCCTTATGTTAGGAAGCATATTTTTTTCATGGACAAATAAAAACAAAAAATCATATTTTGAGTCATCAACTTTGAGAGTATTTTTAAAAGAATTTACAAAAAGCATAAAGAAGTTTCAAATTTATTAAGGAATAGTATGATGACATGCTAGAACAGCTTATAAATAAATTTATTAACATTAGAAATGAATTTATTAATATGAAATCTTAACATATAATGTTTTTCAACTGTGTAAAACTAAAAAAGTTTTGTAAAACTAAGCATTACAACTTACATCCAGAAAAGAAGAAAAAACTGATCTCACAAAAAAAATAATCCATACCAGATTATCAAAAAACATTAAGTCAGGATAAGTATGCAGAAAATGATAGTTCAAATAATCCTCCTACTGTGACCTTATTTGATTTATTGGAGCAATTATTGAGGTGGTCAATTATTGAAGATACCAGCAAGACAACATATTTGGCAAAGTATAGAGAGATATTCAATCAGATATTGTGAATCCAGGAATTTTATGAAAGTTTTGATTTGGACCAATTTAAGAGCCATAAATTATTCTAACTTTATATTATTCAAAAGAATGAATAGCAGTATTTAAGCTAATTGAAATGTCTGAGCAGTCATCAATTCATATAAAATGAATTGCAAATATGAACTTAAGGCAACTTCGTCCCACAATTTCATAGAAATTCAGCAAGATGATATGTAAAAACAAATTCAGTGTCGAGCATCATGTTTACAAACAATCAACATTTGGGGGGGGTGTCAGGGTAAGAAATTTAAAATACAATTCTTGGCCTATTATATTTTTATGGAGGAGTTGCATTTGCATTCTGCCCAGTCAGAGTTTCTGGAATTTATCATCAAGTCATAGGTATATGTAGAAAAATTCCATTGTTAATGAGATGAGTTACCATCTCTGCTTTTCCATTTATGTGGACACATTCAAAGCCTTGACCTTCAATCTTCCCTTGGAGAGATGACTCAGGGAGAGATGAGAGAGAAGAGATGAGGATAAAATATTGGCTGGTATCAGAAGATAGTGAGATACAGAAGAATCCTTTAAACTTAGTTTAACTTATAAACACAGAAACAACAACAATACTTATTTACTTGTTTTGGTGGCACAATCTAATATATCTCATTTTACAAAATAGTTGCCCTATTAATTGCTTTTAAATTATAATTATGAAGTGTTAACAAGTAGGAAATAATTTAATGTCCAAGTTCTTCCTCACTGTTTTAGAATGCTTAGCAACACTGATGCCTCAAAAAGGTATTTGACATTAATAAAATTAAATGTTGAGCAAATTCACATGTTCTTCCCTGAGTAGCAATAAAAATTCAAACAGGATGATATGATAAATACTAAATAGCAGGGCTGACTATTATGAATAGACGAATATATTCTTAGTAAACAGATAAAAATTCCCCATCTTTTTTGCAAGGAAATGACATTTCATAACTTCATCTTTGTCATTTGTTAATTATTTTATAATATGATAATAATTTTATTAAAGCTTTTAAAAGCTAATTTTATAAGCAGTAAGCTCAGGAGTCCACAAGTTCACTCTGGAATGAGCTTTTTTCAGCAGCTTCATAGGCAGAATCCCATATGAGCAACTTAACTCTAGTTCCCACCAGATGTCAGTCATGTGCTCATCTGTCACTATTTTTCTATCTTAACTGCCAGAATTAATTTCCACAATTATGTCAGCAGGTGAAAGAGCTGTCAGTCAGAGACCATTTTGGCCTATAAATCAGCTAGTCACCACTTTACTCTCTTGAGCTAACTTGCAGACTGAGATGTAAGGGTTCAAAAGAATGTGATTATTAGTGTGTTTCAGTAGTACTTCCAAAAGTTTATTTTCTCTCTCTGTGTCTCTCTCTCTGTCTTTTTCTCCCCCCTTCTCTCTCTGTCTCCCCCCCTTCCTCTCCCATTTATATATAAAGCAGTTTCAAAGTATTGCTAATAAATCTTTCAAACAAAACTGTCAGATAACAGAAATGATTGGCCAGCAATATGATTACGTCAACAGGATAGTTTGTTCTATATAAAGCATATGGCATAATCTAAAAGAATAGCTGTGTAATCTCATGTTTTAATCACATAAACATTTATGTTTTCAAGTCTGCTGATTATGACCTGTGGTTTTAATTCCATGGAGCACAAATTAGAACCTTGGTATGTGCTGTTAAATTGCAAATATTGTGGCTTGAAACCAGAGTTGCTTTTTGTTAAAGGAAAGACAGTTTCCTGAAACTTCTGTATTCCTCTTCATCATATTCAGCTCCTTAATCCCAGAATCAGAATTTCTTGGCATTAGTGGGTTTTAAAGCAGTGTTTCTCAACCTTGACAATTTTAAGGCATGTGGACTTCAACTCTCAGAATTCCACAGCCAGCATTGCTGGCTGTGGAATTCTGGGAGTTGAAGTCCACATGCCTTAAAATTGTCAAGGTTGAGAAACACTGTTTTAAAGGTATGGGTGGGAAATACTTGTTTCATAAAAGTGAACTTTTTTATATTTGAATTAGTTACTCAAATCCATTAATTTTAAAAATGTAATTGTAAGGTATTAGAAAAAGGCAGTCCTTCTGTTTAGTTAAAGAATAATTTTTCACCTAATTTGCTTGAAGGCAAAGTTAATTTTGATACATATTTGTCTATTGAGGTGGCTTTGAATGTATTCTAATATGTTTACATATGCTGATTTATTAACTATCAGCCATACACCAAAACTGCATCAAAATTATAAAATAATTTAAAAAGAAAAGCAAGTAAATGCAGTCCTTCACGACCAGTATATGTATCAGAGATCAGATTTATAGTATGTAAATTACTAGTAAGGATTATTATGGCAAACAAAATATACATAGTGTTTTATAAAAGAAATAAGGGCAAAACAGTCTGACTACATGATAAAATAAAGAAAAAGAATCGTAAAGTGATTTCATCATAGAGTATATCTGCCAGCTTCTGATGGCCATTGCTACATCTAAAAAATTTGCAACCCATAATAGATGTTTCAATAAACTGGTTTCACAATATCTGATCTATAATTGCTGATTGAAATAGGTGGAAGAGGGTGCTAACAAATGATTCAATAAGCTCAAGATATCAAGAATAATTATAATTTTTTTTTCAACTTTTTTTGTCTTCTGTTCAATTGTGTTGAATTCTCAGAGACTGCCTGGACAAGTCCCTGCAGTTTTTTGGGGAAGGTTTTTCAGGAGTGGTTTGTCATTGCTTCCTTCCTAGGGCAGAGAGAGACTGATTGGCTCAAGGTAACCCAGCTGGTTTTGGGTACAAGGCGGGTTTATAGCTCACAGTCTCCCAGTTTCTAAACTGATGCCTTAACCATTATACAAAACTGGTTCTGATTAATAATATAATACTTATTAACAAGAATGTTGTAGATTCAATCAACTTCAGTGCCTGAGTGCACTCAGAGGGATAAGGTAAGAAATATTACTATATCTGTCTGTTGTCATCATTGAAGTGACAGGTTGTCAGTTTGCACCAGCACAAATGCTTTCTATGTGGAAAATAAAGGGTATTATAAAAAATATTCTGATATAGCCGAGAGAGCATCTGCAAGTGTTCAGTAATGATGATGGGACATATTTAGTCTATATTTGGACATTTAGGATATTAAGCTTTGCCATGATTTTTTATTGACACAAAAGACATAAAGTAGACCCAGTATGATAAACCAGAATCTGTTTTTCCCACCAACAGAAAAACAGAGCAATTTGATAAAATGGGCTGAGTGATTCCTCCTCCTAAATCTTTATTTTCAACCAGATTTTAAATCGGCAGACTTTCAAGTGGGTCTCAATAGAGTCCCAGAGGAGTTCCAGTTGGAGAAGTGCATTTTTGTTTGAACAGAAGCTTCACTTATTGAAGGGTCCAGTTATTCAGAGATTTATAGGATGATGTCATCAGCATGAAGATAACATTCAATTCTATCTCACCCTTTCAAATGAGTAAGGATAACTATTTACAGCTTCTGGAAGCAATGATATGCAGGATCCTGACAAACAAACCAAACTATAGTAACTATAGATTAAAAGAGAAATACTGTGGATAGGCACTATTTAGACTGAGTAAACTAGGTTTTAGTTAAGGTAGAATATTTCCTGAAAGAATGGGCATGTAGCTTTGAAGAGCATGATTCCAACTTGTCACTAAAGACATATACTGTATGACTTCACTGGCATGCTCAGCTTCCAAAACTGGACTGAGATAAAATGTTCTCATTAATCCACGCCATCATAGGTAAACAGTGGGATTACTGCTGATTGTTAGGCTACTCTTGAAGACAATCTATAGCTGCAACTGATGTTTAGTTGTTAATCAGGGCAGCTAAATAGGATCATGGTAGTGATTGCTTGTGCGCTACTGAGTTTATTTTAAGGGATTGGCATCAAGCCAAATACATTTTAGAAAATCTACTTTTTCAGTGCATCTTGACTCTTAAGTCATGAGATCAGCTGGGAGAAGTTCTGTCATAGGATTGCTCATAATAGGATGGCCCAGAGTGAAGGTTATACAATATGTTGCAACTGTGAACATCTTTCCCAAGGAAAGTATGGTTGATACCATATGCTTTCTGCAGATAACAACTGAGCCAGGCATTTGTAGATACAAACTGCTTTTAAGTGAATAATCGAATTATATTTTATAGTCTTGTTTTGCTATAGTTTGTTTAACTGTTTTACCTCATCTTTGAAATTCTTATTATATATCACCCTGCCCTTCCATAGCAGAATAATAACAGTAATCACATGAGTGAATTTGTAGGTAACATAATTTCCTCTTTTAAATACACCCACAATAATATACTTATGAAATGAGGCTTTTTGGGAAGTTATAATAACTAAGTAGGCTATATTTTAGACTGAATGCCTATTGTTTTTTGCTTTGAGTTGTTATAGCCACTTTACACAGTTACCCATGATAGTGGAAAAGCCAAAATGGTCGTATAGCTGGGTAAAATACAAGAAGTAATGTTTAAGCCACATAAAAACTGTAAGCATAGGTAATATATAAATCCTTATTTGGGCATTTTCAATAATGTTTTAAACCTCATTACTATAGGCAATTGATTATCAAATCTTCTATTAAGTGGAAAAAGATATTTTTAAAAAAGCATGTGTAGACAGGTTTACTAGAATTATTCTTGGAAAGGGTGGCATCCATTTTGATTTCCTAACTTAATAAGTGTGAAAGGAGTTCTTCAACTTTAAGTAAGACTATTAGTCTGAGTCAAAGTTTTATAAGCCACAAAATAGTGTCAAGTTACAGGTAGCATGTTAAAATTTACAAACATATTTGCTATCTGCTTTATTTTTATTTTTTGCTGTCACTTTATTTTTTAAAAAAAAGATTCCTAGAAAGCAACTAGACCACTGAGAATTAAACATTAGTGCATGTGTATTTTACTAACTTAAAATCCTCAAGGGAGAGTTAATTACAGGAAAACCTCTCTAAATATCAGCTACATATTTTCCATGACAAGGGGTTTTCAACTCTCACTGAATAAGACCAGAAGTAAGAGTATTGTTTACTTATATCCACAAATATATTTAAAGGAAAAGGAAAAAGAAATTCTTTTCCTGCTTTCATGGTTGCTACTGGTAAACAAATTTGCAAATACGTTTTAAAGAATCTGGATTCAGAAAAATATGGAATATATTAAAAAGAGGCTACATTTTAAATTGAACTTAGAATTTGAAAAGCTAAAACACAGAACCTAAATTGATTTGATTTATGTATTGTGTTAATAATTTCATTTGAAATTTCTGTTCACATCCTTACAGACACAATTAAGCTTATATATGGCCACGAGGGATTCCCCTCCTCTGTAAATGTTTGCAGATTAAAGGTTTTTAAAAATAATTCCTTGGAACCTTAAACTGTGTATGGCTGTGATCAAAACGCAATCAGCTTTGGATAGAAGCTGGCTGGTCAGGATATGTTTGACATATGTTTCCAAAGAAGATGGAGGCCAATATATGGCTTCTTTTACAACACAAGCTAAAATGGTCTATACATTTTCAATTCTTTTCTATATTAGAAATCCAGATAAGTTTCATGTATTCTGCAGGTATATCACAGCAGATAATATAGAAGTAGTGAATTGCTGCCTCCTATCTGTTTCCTGTTGTCAGCTTTAAATACAAAGAAAATGTATTTAAAGATGGAACAATAGCAATGCTGAGAACAAAATCAGACTAATTTGTCATTCATTTATTACAGTTACAGTTAAGTTAAATCATTTTATGCATTTTAAAGTAGAATTATTTGAACAGACAGCTTTGTTTTAATATTAGCCTTTACTTTTTGAAAAAAACTGGTAATTCTTGAATTTTATGGTACTGGAGTAAGAAACTTAGTCTTCCTGGATTTTTCCAGATGTATTAGATCCCCATCCTCATCATTCCCAGGCAGCATGGCTTTTATGAGAGTTATGGGAACTGACATCCAACCTATTTGGAGGTCAACAGGTCAGAGAAAGATGGTATAAAGGCATTTCAGCGCTGGCCATATTTAGACTAAAGTCCCATTCAATTCATTTCAGTAGCCTCATTCCTTAAGTAGCTGTGTTTTAGTGCAATTTTAAGAATGACTTGGGTTGCAACCTAACTTTATCACATCTTTTCGCCTTGAGTCCGTGCAGCATTAAAATAATGCAGGTTTTCTCCTAATGCTCATCACTTTTCCCTTTCCATCCTGCATCCTTGGAAAACGTGCGTGTCTATACTCTGTGTGTAACACACCGGTTTCTAAGCGATTTCTTGTGCTGGAGTTGAGGTGTTAATACTACTACCTCTGCAAAGGAAGGCGCCGCTGAACCCCACCGCTGCTTCCCTTCCTTTCCTCGAGGCACCGTGACCGTACATCCCCTCCCTGGGTCGGCGCAAGGGAGGGAAGTCCCGCTGGACGCCGTTTCGTTGGAGCCGCGCTCGTACATCGCACCCTCCGCTTCCCCGTAGAAAGGCCGAGGGTACCGTTCCCGCTTACTTGCCCCGAATTCAGAGTGCTAAATTCCGAGGAAGCCGGTACGGCCGACTGGTCTCCGCCGGTCACCCGATGCCGGAGCGATCTGAGAGCTCTTGGGCTGAGTGATGCCGCCGCTTTCGAGACTCGGTTGTGCAGCTGCAGCCAGGCGGGGTCTCCAACAATCTGCGCGGTGCCCCGTGGCCTCCAGATTCCTTCCGTGTAGATATGTTGTATTTTTTTTTAAAAAATAATAATAATAATAATTCAGAGTTGCCTTGGGTGATCTGGGTCGGTGTGGTACTCTCAGAAACGGGGAGCGTGTGTTAAAATACCTCGGCACTCTGAGCGCGCCGCTCCCGAAGAAGAAGAAAAAAAGGCGAGCTGTCATTCTTTCTTGGCGCTTGGGGACCGGCAGCCTCTGCTGCCGCCTCTAAAGCGGGCAAATGTCGCCAACGCGGCGCCGGGGTCAGCCTGCTATGTCCCCAATAAAGGTGCGCTTCGCACAGGCGTCGGGGCTTGAAAGGCACCGAGGGACCCGGATCCCGAGCTGCTCAAGTTCTGCGACAAGTTTAAATTTCTATCTTCCCGTTGCCGCCCTGGAAGGAGAAACGCCGGCGTCTTTAAGGGGGACTGGAAGAAAATCAGGCCCCAAAACTTTGAAATAGTGCCGCCTTTGCTTTCCGTCTTCTCCCTGGCCCAGGAACTTCTCAAGAGAACCGCTTCCCCCCTTAGAGCGAACGCGTCTCCCCCGGCGAGGGCGCGCAGACGGCCGACTCCAACTTCGGACTTTCCGCTTTCCTCGCGCGTTTTTTTTTTTTCTTACGGTCCTTTGGCTGATTGTTAGGCGCGCCTCTATAGAATTTAAGCCTCTCGGCGCGGTCTAGAACAGCGTCCCTGAGTGCCCAGTAAGCATTGAGTCCCCACACGTAATAATGGGCTTTCACGGCCTCATCCTTTTATCGCTTGGTTCCGCGGAGGGAGGATTAGGCCCAGGTCTCGGGGGGGGGGGAGGTCCCTGGACCTGCACCGTGCCTGTTGGCTAAGACCTGGCTGGAGAAGGAACTGGACTGGAGTGAATTGGACAGAAGCCACTAATGCCATTTCTGCTGTCCCCACAAAAGGGAGGGGACGCAGCTGTGAAGCCAACCCCCTCCCCCCCCCACAGTCCTAGAGCAATTTCTGTGGGGATTGTGAACAAGAATGTCCCTTCCACCAGCATAATCGCCTACAATAGTCCTCACAAGGAGAATGTTCCAGAAAAAGTGTACAGTTTCTGTACTATAAAAGGAAGTATAATGATTGTGAAAAACAGGGAGGTTCGAAACTGTTTTGTTAACAACTAATAAGCCTACCCATGTTCAGTTTAAATCACAGCCTATTGCCCTACCTGACTGCCCCAAATCAGAATTTCTTCATGACTATATAGACATTTGGCTGTCGCATTGGTCTAAATTCACTGAATTCCATGAAGCTGAAGTTTTGCTGATGTCTGTGATTCTGGTTCAGCATGAATCTCCTCCACTAACTTCCATCAGGCAGGTTTAGCTGGTTTGTCTATCTGCTGACTTCCCTCTTGAGAATGGCAGTGGTATGTAAAATCTCCTTCTTCTGTATGGTCTTTGGTGGGCTTCTCTACTAAGCATGATGGGATATATTGTCAGGTATGTGTTACAGCTATCTAGTGTCTCCAAACACAAGCCAGCTACTTTCCTGCAACCTTAACTTTTCTTTTAAATCTGCTTACAGGTGTGTTTCAGTGAGTGAATGGGAGCCAGGGCTGGAAATGAAACATTGTTTGTTCTGAATATCATGTAACTTGGTTTAGACGAGCTAGTTCTGTGTTTCACTGAGTTATAGCCATCACTCTCTAACTGTTCCTTCCCCAACTAGCAATACAATATTAAAGCAGTCCACCAGGCTATTTAACCCTTTCCCAGGTAACTTCCTTTCTCCATCCTAAGTCTTCAGGATGTATATAAGCAAGGCTATTTCTACCTCCTCATTGTAACTGCTGATAGCTGACAGCTATGTTTCTCTTTCATTTCAGCTCCAGATGAAGATATACTTGTTAAAGGAAAGCAGTCTATCAGGAATCAGGCTTTAGGAAATCAGAATTCAGAAAGCGAGATTCTCCTGGAAGTCGATGATGATAATTTGTCATCCATGGAGGAGAAAGAACTTGAGAATTTAACTGGTAACTTCAACTGTTTATATTTTAGAATCTCTGTACTGGTTTAGTTGCTCCTTGGTAACACCATTTCTGCAGTGGCTGACATACAGTCATACACACAGAGACACAACATACATACACACACACACACACACACACACACACACACACACACACACACACACACAGGGACTAGAGGCTTCTTCCCAACGCAGTTATTTTCTGTCCATAAGAAATAACTTTCAAATTACTGCTTTAGATTCTGTTTAGTGAGGACTTCTGGTACAATATTTCAGATATGTACATTTGCTTTTATGTACCTAATATTTTTGGAGGGGGTGATTTTTTTTCTAGTCATTTTTCTAGGTGATAAGTCCCAGTGTCCCAATATACCAGGCTTGACAATTAATCTGAAATCTTTCTTTAATACTCATAAGTTATTTGGTCACTTGGCTCCCTTTCTGCAGCATTCATGGCAGTCATGCTGTATTTTCCTTTTTATTCTTTAAATAAGTGGAAAAAAGGTTATATGTTACTGTAGCAGATTTATGCAGTTTATACAAAAAGGCAAAAGCAACCTTTTCTGCTTGGAGGTTTTAAGTATGTATCCAATTTTCTCTGGTCTTGAATTGAAAATTTAGATGCTACTCTTTTTTTTTTTACTTCTATAAAATACATTCAGACATATATTGTGATTACGCACCGAAGAAGAATGTTACTTGTTGGTTTAAATTCTGTTCCATTGAAAGCAGTGGACATGAGCTGTTTGTTCATTATTGTTCATTAGGCAACATTCCTCCATGGCATTATGCATTTTATTCTACTGATTGAATCATCAGATTGGCCTTACAGTAAAGTATAACATGAAAATATATCTCATACCAAAATAATATTCAAGTGTTAAAAAACAAACACAATTTATGTGGCTCTTATAGAAGCTACTATTCAACAGATTTTGCTGGACCACCGGATCTGATCCATGTCTGTCTTCCCTTTCCACCCCATTCTACATTCATTACTTCTGCTAATGCATTCATACTGTAATAGAGGTAAAAGGGAAGTTTAATTATATAATCTTGACAATGGCAATAGGATTAAGAAGTAATCCTTGCTAATAAAGTACTGCAGGATGGAAATGAAGTTGAAATTGTCAGGGGTTTTCTACGGGACCTGAGGTGCCCTGGCTCTTGCAGCTGTCTCCTTGGCCTGTAATTGAATGTCTGAAAGTGATTGAAAAAATGTTATTTCTTCCCAGGATTACATGCTAATGTACAGAGGGCAAAGGGAGACAGCAAAAGAACACATAGCTGCTTATTTCATCCATTTGTGGGAATGAGCTTTGGGAAATCATGGCAGTTGTGCAGCTCTCGGATGCCCATCTGCAAACACAATGTATTTGTACACTGGGAATAGAGGGCAAAGCTGCTCTGATCAGAACATAACATCTCTTCCATTGTCCTATTGGCACACATTGAGATTGATGCAAGATTAAAGACTATCACAGCCTCTAACAATTGACAGAAATGACAATTCATCTGGATTTTATTTTTTTTTTTGGCAGTTATTCACCCACTGATTACCTAAGTGTGCACACCTCATTTAAACCCACTTTATTAATGCAAAAGGTTATGCGCTGCACATACATTTTACACTTTTTTAAAACAAAGGCCAGGATGATAAATATTCTCTTTGTTGCTGTCAGAATTCCCGGTTTATAAACCACTAAGATGACAAATATAATCCACTTTCCTTCTCTGGATCTTGCTTTATATAACACCCTGCATATTGTTAGAATTGCATCCAGCCTATTGTTTTGAGTAGTACACTGATCTGCTTCTGTGATAAGCCCTGTGGAGATGTGATTATTCCAATAAAAATGCATTCAAATGGAAACCAGTGCTCCAGCTGTTTACTCCCACAGTCCCTGAGCTGTACTAGCCATGTATGGATAGCTTGAAACATATTTAACTGACAGATGAAACACAGTATCCTTTTCAGTTTCTAGCACTGTGTATTTAACTTTTGAATGTATATCTTGGCTGTGAATATAAATAAAACCTAACAGGGAATCACAGCTTTTTAAAATAGTTCCTTCCTTCCTTCCTTCCTTCCTTCCTTCCTTCCTTCCTTCCTTCCTTCCTTCCTTCCTTCCTTCCTACCTACCTACCTACCTAAGGCATTTGGTTCTGAAGCATTTCAAAGTTTCCAGGAGTAGAAAATGAGATGATCTAACAGCCACCGAGATGGGCATACATAATCACTTCTATTGCTTGCAGCTGTACTTGTTCAAATCTTTGGCAACCCAGCATTGCAACAAATGCATTGCATGTGTTCTTGGAGTGTGTATAAAAATGTCCTTTGTTAGAGGCAGCTTGTTTTGTAAAGGGTGGGCTGGATTGGTAGAATAAAAGAAGTAACATGCATGTGCATTTAGAAAAATGTTGTGCTTGTTGTTCAGCTGATAGCAAACAAAGTGCTGGACTGTGTGTGCTTTTCTTTTCTTTTGTAGGTCCTGTTAGTATGTGTACACCAGCTCAGCTCGTGGCCCCTTGTGTAATAGTGAAAGGCACTCTGTCCATCACCACCTCTGAAGTGTATTTTGAGGTAGATGAAGAAGAGCCCAGTTTTAAGAAAATTGATCCCAAGGTAAGAGATCACTGTCTCTCTCTCCCTCCCTTTAAAAGACAAATAATAAGTAAGAGATCACTGTCTCTCTCTCCCTCCCTTTAAAAGACAAATAATAAGTAATCTTTCCATCAAGCCTTTTCTGTCCATTGACTATGTTTTTTGGGTCCTTGATTTAGCTGAAGTAGAGCTCTCATATATGCGAGTCTATTTAAGTATAAAATATATTACTTCTAAGAACCTCTGTTAATTACCTCAAGGCAGAACCCTCTGGGGAGATGCCTGAAATTCAATTGCTTGAAAACAAGAGAATGGGTAAAATATCTTAAATTAGCAATACTGCCCCTTGATATCTGTGTTTTGACTTTGAAATTCCTTGTACATGTTCTGAAACCACGATTCTTGTACATTTGTGCTGTACAGTTTTGCTTAAGCTTTTCTGAAATATACTGTAATCTCCAAATGCAAAAGTAAATTCCATTTCATTGCTTCACAAAAGCGTATCTCTGCTTATAAATGTAAACTTATTTCTTTAAAATATTCATGTTTTTCATAATATTAGAAAGTATTACTGAACATGCAGTCTTTTTAAATGTGCTTTATTACAGAAATAATATTTGTTTTTTATATAAGAGAGATTTGCAGTGCTTTCTTGAAGAAAATGGAACACAAAACTGTATGATCTAATGTATGCAGATTGTGTCTATATAGGCAACTAACTGTTTCATTAACCCCTGCAATTTTATTGTTCTCTATGAATATTTTTTACAATATGAATAGTATCGTTTATGAATTCTTTAATACCTAGTAGAAAGTAATTCTTAAAACTTTTTTAAAATTATACTTTTATATAACATTGCACCAGCTAGTTTAAAATTATAAACTTATCAGAAGCATTTAAACTTTTCAAGCTAAGAGTAGTGTACATATAAGAGCTTCAGTCTGACTGCAGTTTATTTGCATGCTAATTTATTCTAGAAGTAAATATGCAGCCATCAATAAAGAGACAGAATGCTTAGTTTACCTTTACCTCATTACAGTATTAAAAACTTCAGTATACATTATTTTAGAGTAAACTAGGTGTATTTCCTTGCTGCTTTGAAATAACTTCTCTCCTAGTAAGAGAGAAGTAAAGTGGTATTAGGTTTACAATATTACTTTAAAAACAAATATGAGGCAGACATCTTAAACTGATGGTAGTTATAGAATGTAAAAAAGCAGCCAAATGTATTAATTTATATGGAAATTGGAAAATATTTGGGCTAGTGGTGATGGTAGGATAAGCTCCAAGCTGTTGAGTTCTTTTGTGGAAACTTTCTAAATCTTTTGTTGTTTGGGTTATGAAGTCATGGAGTAAAACAATGTTGTTTTCTTACAACCCTGGCATTTTCCCACGTCCTTTCTTTTTCTTTCCTCCCTCCCTTTTCCATATGCTGTGGATAAGTAAAACTTGAGTAGCCACACCCCTTCTTTCAGTACCAATCCTGCACTTGCTTCAAGCCTGTTTAATTAATAGGGTTTATTTAATTTTTCTGTATATTTTTCTAAAATCTGGGAAGAAAAAACCTTGTGACTGGATTTTTGAAGTAAAGCAGCTGGGAATATTGTTGTTACTGATAACATCAAAGTTTATATTCTTACTGAAAGCCTGTTCCTAACAAGATTCTGGAATTCTAGAGCATAGTCTTTATTCTGGTCTAGTGGAGTATGTATGAAGGCTCAGTTCATTATAAGCCTTTAGCAGATTCGGACCATTTTTAGCCTAAAGACATACTTTTGGGTATCTTTTGCCTCCAAGCTGATACTACACAAATAAGCACATTCGCACTCAAGCAGGATATATATGTAATATTTTAGAGCTTTATTACTGCACCAAAAGTAATGCAACACTTTTTCATTTTCAGTTTAGACTATTTTAGGCATACTGTTTATATGCAAAGACTAATCAACCCTTCCAAAGTGGTAAAAAAAAAAAAAACCCACAAATTTTCTGTGACAATTTGTCTAAATAAAAAATGAAAGTAAGTTTTTTTAGGGGACAACAAAACTTTCATCTTTGTAAGGCTGCAATTATCTTCATACTTATTTGGGAGCAAGCCACTTTGAGATCAGTGATAAACTTGCATAGGTTCAGGATAAACTTAGAAAAATTCCAGTAGTAAAGGATCTCTATAGATTAGATAGATATGAACATTAAAATTTGCTTGTACAAAACCTATAACTCTCAAGTTTGACTCCTTCAGAAGAGAGAAATCATATTTAAAACACATGAAAAATTCTTTCTGAATGAAGATTTTAATATGGACATTAGTGTCAGTTGTCCTGGGGAATGAGCCTAAAAAAATGGTTCCCATCTTGTTTCATATGCATATATATAAATTCAACAAAACTATGTAGAAAAGAAAATTTCCTAGATTTCCTAATTTGTACATTTAATTTCCTAATTACATTCTACACAGCCTTGAAATTGATGTAATATTGAATATTATATTATGTATATGCAAGAAAAGGCAAAAGGATAGATAAGTGAAGAGAGAAAGGGCTTATATTCTACAAAGAAAGGGAAGTTATATCAACTTGTAATACAATTAAAAAACTAATGGCTGCCTGGGAGAAAAAAATAGCTACATAAAGGTCCAGAGTTGTTTTACAAAAGAAACACTTCCCTGTTTGGATAATTTGTTTGGTATCAGTTAGAAACATTCAAAATATGTTATAATGTGTAAGTGGAAAATTTATCTTAATTGCCCTTCTGCTTTTCCTTTTAATTTTCTGCTTAAAAAGTAAAATTCTTTGGTACAATCACCTCTTAATTGCCGATATTTGGAATAAAGAGACACCAAGGCAATGGAAAGTTAAAATCGATTTTTTATTTTTTGTGAGTCTTTTAAACTGCTTTCAACAAGTCAGATTTTAAGCAAATGGTAGGAAGGGAAAGAAGTGCATATAGTCTGTCATTGGCACTGGAATACATTTAACACCAGTAAACTTTTATAGTGATGACTCTTCTCCCCCCTTTTTTTCTCTTGGTTTTTTGGGGCTTCTGTTTTTTTTTTCCTTTTAATTTATTTTGTTTTCTTTCCTTACTCTTTTCAAGAAAGAAAATCGTACATCTAGTTAAATAATGTCGTTTTTCACTTGGTGACAACATTCAGGCAAACGAAGGAGAGAGAAAAGAGCCGACGAAGAGAAGGGAGGGAGGGGGGCCCACACACACACACACACACGGAGGATTCAGGGCGAGGAGGGGAAGAAATGTACCTCGGGTTTTGCTCGGCTGTCGCCAAGTCCTTTCGCTGCCGGGAGAGCCTTGTCTTTTTAAGGTCAGTTTAGGAAAAGGGGAGCGGAGGAGCAGCGCCGCCGCCGCCGCCTCGTCAGTCCTGGCGCTCGTCCCCCAGCCAGAGTTTGCAAGGGAGCCCCGGGCGCCCTATAGCTTGTCCAGGCTCTTGGGGTTGGTGAGGATCTCCCGGGCCAGGCGCCAGGTCTGCTTGGCGGCGCTCTCCAGGGCCGAGTGGGGCTTGCCCTGAAAGAGGTCGAGGTTGGGCAGGAAGTAGTGCGGGCAGCGGCGGCACTGCAGGCAGGAGATGAGCTGCAGGAGGATGCCGTTGAGGCGGTCGCCCAGGCAGGCCTCGTCCCAGTCGGTCTCCCGCGGGTGCTTCTCGCACTCGTACAGCAGCAGCGTCTTCATGTGGTAGTTGTTGAGCGGCTGGCCGGGCAGCTCCAGGTGCCGGTCGCGCAGCGTCTTGAGCACCGAGAGGCACTTGTTGCGGCAGCCGCCCAGCAGCAGGCGGTTCTCGGCCTCGCCGAACTGCAGCACCCAGGCGTCGCTCTCGGCCGAGCTCTGCTTGCCGGTCAGCGAGTAGCACTCTTTGGAGAGAAGGTTGAAGCCCTCGGCCTTGACCTCGGCCACGCGGTTGGGTCCCGGCCAGGGGATGTGGGGCAGCGGCCACTGGGCCGCGCTGCGCGGCCAGATGCCGGTGCACTTGAAGGCGGGCGTGATCTGCACCACGTAGCGCTCGCGGATGCGGAGCTTGACCTCGCTGGTGTCGGCGATCATCTTGACCACGTCGCGGTAGCTGCACTTGTCCACGGCCTGCGCCACCAGCGTCTGGAAGCGCGAGCGGATCTTGCGCGCCGACAAGTAGCCCGAGGCGGTGATGAACTCCACCCACAGCGACATGCTGCGCTTGCGGCCGTCGCTCAGTTTGAGGACGGCGCAGCCCGGCAGCGAGCCGTCGTCCACGAAATTGAAGACGCCCATCTGGTTGAGGTAGAGCACCACCTCGAACTCGGTGGGCGAGATGACCTCCAGGCCCTCGTAGCGCGCGTCGATCTCGCTCAGCGAGCTGATGAATCGCGGCTCCTGCACTTCCACCTCTTTCAGCACGTCGGACACGACCTTGCACACCTCGCGGATGGTTTTGGCGATGGCCGCCTTGCGGGCCTGGCACCGCTCGGTGTAGTACTTATTCAGCTGGTAGACTAGCTTGGCTTGCGCGGCGATCATGTTGGGGCACACGTCCGGGCTGTACACCGGGCTCTCGCAGTACGTTGACGGATCCAACGCCGCAGCCGCCGTCTCCGTGCGCGCGGGCAGAAGCCAAGCCCGCTTCGCCCGGTCGCTGCCACCGCCGAGAAGGGGAGGGGGGAGGAAAGACCGTCGGAACCCGCGCCGCCGCCGCCGCCGAGCGGAACGGGCAGCCGGCAACCTCCTTCCTCCGGCGCCGAAGTTTGGCGCTTCCTTTACATCGGAACTGCGCCCAGTTTTTGGCCTGCTCGGGTTCGAAGGGGCATCGGTTCTTCACTGAAAAACGCTTTCCTTCTTCCCCGCTCGGGGGATTTGATTTTCCGCAGCTGAAGGGAGCGGTCGGCGGCCAAATGCTAGATCGACGGCGCGGACCAGAGGGGAAGGCTGGGCGTCCGTTCTCTTTCCCTCCTCTCCTCTCGCCTACTTCATTCAGGCCGTGGCGGCGCCGCTTTGCTCTGTAGCGTTGCTTTTCTTCCGGAGGCCTCGGCTGAAGAACTCGCCCAAAGGCAACCTTTCCGCCGCTGATTCCCGGCCTGCTGCTCGTCAAAGTTCTTAAGTTTAAGTCCAGGTTTAGGCCGCCTTCGGGATTTCCCCTTTGTTAAAAAAATTGATTACAGGTAAACCTTCCGCTTTGTCCCGAATATATTGTCTCGAGCAGCAGGAAGGGCTGTGCGTGTGGATGCACTTTTCTGCTTTCCAGGATTTCTCTCCCCCCCCCCTCCCGCCGCTTTCCGTTTCCTTCCCCCTCCCACTTTGGAACTGGATGCAGCCGCTCTTATTACTTTCCTGCGCCTCGCGTCCTCTCCCGGCGCGGACGTCTGGAGGTCTCTGCCTTTGCGGAGAGGGTCGTTTAGTTTATGAATGGTCCCAGGGCCCTGCTGAAGGGAGGCGTGGCTCGAGAATCCTACAATCGCCGCCAGAGCTGTCAGAGGGCCAGCCAATCGCTGGGCCGAGCCGCCTACACGGCTGCTGCGGGGGCCCGCCACGATTACAGATGCTGAGGAAGGAGGCAGGGAAAGAGAGAAAGAGTCTGGAAAGATGCTTAAGGCACACGCGTGGATTTTATGCACGTCTGTGGGAACGACCACGCACCTTACCCCGCTGTGCCCTATTTCCCAGTTAGTTAAAGGCCAGGAGAGAGGGCACCTCGCTCCTTCTCTCAGTGGGAGTAGGAGAGGGAGAAATTAGGAAAAGTTGCTATTGAAGACGTTGCTGTGAGTAGTAATGCAAGATCTCTACTTGCCCTCCTGGGATGTTCAAGATGCAACTCGAGGGTTTGCGGTTCCCGTTTGGAATGAAAGGTTTCTACCCTACAATGGATAGCAAGATAGATTAGTAAAGTGCTGAACATGGCAGGAAAAGAAAAAAAGAAGGAAGAGGTGTATTATGAAAAGAAGGAAAAGAGTAGGTTTTACACATATGAACACACATAGATTTACACATTAGTACTTTTACAGCAGGAGCGTTGCGATTCTTCTCTAAATCTATTGCTGCTCAACAACTCCAGAATTTGTGAAAATGAACCAATTATAGAAACCAATTAGGACACTTAATTATCCAACCGGAAATAGTGTTTGGCTTAAAATTAACGATGCCGTGCAATACACCTCATGTATACTGTTGCAAAATGAACCACCAGTAGGTAAGGTTTAATTTCAGATGTTTCGAATTTAGAGATTGGCACATATTATTATATTTGTAGTTACAAATGGAATTCCTGCTGGACTCCAGCCAGCTATCTCAGAAGCAATTGTTTAACAATTATCACATTTCAGTATCTCGAGATTTATTCGTTTTTTCCTCTCAAAGGGCCAAGACAAATATTTATTCTTAAGTGCCAATGTAAGCGGGTCAGCCGAGGCTTTCCACGCAAAAAGCTTTGTGCTTAATCGTAAATAAATTGTAAATTATTTTAGAGAAAGGGAGAGCTAAGTGAAAGTACTGGCTCTTTTCTGAGAAAAAAGTTCATTCGCCACTAACACACACACACACACACCCACACACCCGCATTCCAGTAGATACTTACAGAATTCTTTAATATTTTGGGGAAATCTTCAGTGTCAAATAGCCTGTGTGTGTGCAAGATATATCTTATTTTCTAGTGGGGCGCTAAATAGGTGACATACGGGATATGTGTGCGCACAATTGTATATCAGTTAAAAACAACGAGATTTTCGGATCTCAGCAAACAGCAACAACAATAATTTTCGGCCGCGTTGCTGGAACCCTTTGTTCTCTCCGAGGTGCTTGGAAATAAGCAATCCCGCGTTTCTGGGATTTTGGAATTGCTATGACTTGAAGGACAAGTGAGGCCAAGTATTGCCTCTCCCGTTATCTTCTCCGTTCGTCCATCCCATCGGGTGTTAGAACTGAGTAGGACCCAGCGGCCGGTGGGCACCGGGGGCGACCAGTGTTCTCCAGGGCACCGGGTCTGATTTGGAAAGCGCTCCATTGGCAAGGCGGCGCACCGGTTGCTTCCAACAATCCCTCCCCCCCCCGTCTCTCCATTCAGTCCGCTGCTCTGGTTCCCGTCCGGTTGCCTTTCGAGATCTTTTGGGGGGCCGTGGAGAGCGAGCTCCCGCCACTTCTGAGGTTGTCCGTGGAGCGGGCTGACGGAGAACTGGGTAGCCGGAACCGAAAACCGGGTTTGCGAGAGGCCAAAGCCTTCTGCATCCCGCTAGAAACCATCGGTGGCTGTTGTACGGCAGCACCTATCGACTTGCCCAGTCCAGCTGCGGTGGTCTCATGTGTCAAGCACTCGGCCCTCGTGGTTTTTGTAAAGCAGGAATTGCTTCCCGCGGAGTCTTTTCCCTCTATTTTTTTACAAAACGTTTCTCCTCCCTCCCCCCTCCCCAATAGAGGGACCCGGGTGGCAAGGTACAGTTTAAGATTTTATCTGGCCCAGGAGTAGAAACCCCGGAATTGGGACGGGCTCGGGCACAGGGCGGGAGGCAAACGGCTTCACCGACGACATCTGCCGTCTCGTGGCGCAGGCTACATGGCCCCCTTGGAATCCGCACCTTTCCGGAGAGGCCAAGGAAACAACCCCGGCCAAGCCCAAGGGCCCCGCGCCCTCGCCTCCACACCCGAGGGTGCTCCAGCCCATCCGCGGCCGCGTCTCCGCTGGGGCCGCGCCTGCTACTTAGAGGTCCCCCATCTCGGTTTCCCAGCGGCTGTGTCCCAGAGTTACGCTCGGGGGGGGGGCGGTCTTCCCGACCCCCCCCGGGGGGCTCCTGCCAGGGAAAAGACGCGGGTTGGCAGCTTTAGCTCGGCGCCAGCCTCCATCGCAGGCCTCGAGTGGATCCCCGCTGTTCTCTCGGTTTGAGGCTTCCCCATCTCTCCCTCCCCGCCGCCCCGTCTGAGGTCGATGCTCTTGTAAATAATAAATCAGTTGGAAAACAAAAGCCGCTCGGATTTATGGTCCGAAGCGCTAATTAGAAACATCATTTGAGCAATAAACTTAAACACTTTCGAGCAAATAATGCCTGCGGAAAAGAGGGGGAGCGAGCCAGGACGCTGGTCCTCGCCTACCGCGGCCGGGCCCTGGTGGCTTTTAAGAGCCGGGGACGGAATGTTTAAGGGAGGACTGCGAGAGGGACGATGGAGGTTGCGGGACCTGTCGAAGAAGCGGAAGACCCCAAGGAAGGCTGCCGAAGAGCCGTCCCACGCTCGCCTCAGCCGCCTGGGAATCGACGCGTCCGTCAGCAGCTCCTCATTGGGCTCTTAAGCTGAAGCTCCTGCTGGCGTGTGGGCGAAGGAGGCGTCGGGCCAGTGCGGGGTGCGCGCAGAGTCTCTGGCAGGGGAGGCTCTCCAGGTTAAAAGCCACTTGAAGGCTTCGGCCGATTGATCTGCGTTTCCTCCCCTCACCATCCGTCTCATCAGACCTGAGTTAATGAGGCGGGGGAGGGCGCGATCCCGGAGGCCTGACGGATTCATTAGGGAGGCTGCGGGCCATTTTCTTTGACGGCGGAAGTGCGGGTTGGGTTGGTCTAACTCTCCAGCCGGGCAGGAATGCCTTTGCCCTTTCCAGCGACCCTCCTCCGCCCCTTCAGGGCCGGCTGAGGAGGGCTAGATTTCGTCCTTGGCGTTGAACTGGCCGGAAGAAACCGCTGGAGAGCCTCGAGGGCGGGAGGAGAGAGAAGGGCCGAGGAGTCGGGAGGGGCGGCTTTCTCTGCTGTGCAGAGAAGCCTCGTGCACGTGGCTTATAATCGTAAAGCAAATGGGGAGGAGGGGTTCTTTTTGTTGCCCTACGGGAGTGGGAATAGCAAAAGGACGCGCCTTGCCCACTATTCAGCTCCAATTGGCTTTGGATTTTAACGTGCTTTCTTCTCCCTGTGCATGTACCAAGCCAGATCTCCATTTCTGGAGGCTGCTTCTAAGCAGCTTTGCCTTAAAGAAAGAGGAAGGGAGCCCACTTTGGACCATGGACAATTCACGTTCTTCCTTTGAAAAGATGGCTGACTATCCTCTTCAGTCAGGAATTAATGTGATATACTTTGGGGGTGATTGAGCTGTGCAGGTATAAATATTCAGCGCACTCTAACCAAGAAGCATCTTTTGGCTTACCGAAAATTAAAATGAAACAGAACATTTATCTTCCAGACAGTTAGCTTAATTGTTACTCCCTCTTTAATTTTCCAGGAGATCTTTTAACCTTCTTGCTTAAACATTCTCTGTGCTTCCATTTATAGAAGATCAGTCTGGGAAACGAATGGATGGTTTTTGCCTGTCATTTTCATACATTCCTATTCTGTTGATGGAGCTCGAATGGCTGCAGAGAGAGTATAAATTGGAAAAGATGTGATTCCGGATTGCGTGTTGTGTTTCCCAATGGTCAGACTAAATGAATGGGTCAAGTACACGGGTCCAGAGGAATTGCAGCTATTAACCCTGTTTCCATTTTGGATGGATCTTGGTTTTGCCTTGTGCTCCTGAACTGAAAGCTCTGCTTATTAATGGCTTTTGTTTGTGTATTTGCTTTATATTTGCAAAAAGACCCTTTTTATTTAATTATGAATGAGAGCTAAAAAAAAAGGCAAGCAATACAAACACACATAAAAAGTTGAAATGTGGATGGCCCAGTAATTAACGTGACTGCCCAGTGATTTAGAGTGCTATATTTATGGGAAGGTTTCTCTTCCTTAAATTCCCTGCAGGATTGTTTTGTTTTGTTCTAGTGATATATTGCCTTTCTCTGATATCAGCCTTAAGGTCTTTGAGGTAAAACTTTTATGATGTTTGTGACTAACGCTATCTTTATATAATTCACGTAATTGTTCTTACAATATTATGTTAATGACTGTGAACTGAAACACTATACTAGGAAGTGAGTCCTGTGGAAATTAATCTGTCTAAACTTCCATAGAAGGGCAATTTTCATTTGACTATGAATTACGTGATACACGAGTTCATATTTAACTTTAATGAAGGTAGAGATCCAAATATTTTAGTTGCATATGTTTCCGTATACTTGGAATAGAATTCTTTCTTTTTAAACAGTTGTAAGTTACCATAGTTCACAATTCGAGCAAGTTACTGCAGTTATTTAAAGAATTAATTTTCAATGAATTTGCAATATTTCCAGAATAGACTAGTTTTTTATTCTAGTTTATTCATGTATGGTGCATAATTATAGAGATAATGGGATTACAGTGTATTTCTATACATGTTTATTATTAAGGGGATCTCAGTTTATAGCCATACCCAAAATTGTGCTGGTTCTAATCAGTTAATTTGAAATGAATGTGGTATTTAATATTACCTCCATATCGTTATATAATTATTGTTTATTATATTACCTTATATGCCATGGATTGTCTGTTAATCTGATTTATGCATGATTGCGGACTTTGTGGATTTTTCAGGTTCTCTGATAACTTTAGTATTTATTTTACTTTGTATAAACAGTAGCTGTGATACGTGAAGAATAACTTAGATGTATATATTTAAATAAAGGGTATATTTTTAGTATGCCTCTCATTGCTTCATTGCTGTATTTTCTAGGAATACACTCTGTGATGAATCTTATTCCACAAATCATTCTGACTGTTTAGATTGTTCTATTCTCTAATAGACAAACAAAGCTGCAGAAAGTTGCATTTATGGCAAGTGTTTGATTAAATCAAACCTTGAGACTGCTAATTGAAATGAAATATTCTGAACTGATATAAAATTTTTATTATATTTGAACAAAAAACTCTGTTAGCCTTAATATTCAGTTAAGTAAAATTCTCAAAGAAATACTCTCAGTATTTTGAAAAGAAATAATTGAGTTAGTCAACAAAGATTTAGGGGTGATACGGTATTTGAAACAAGCTACATTTTTGCATGCTGCCAGCGCCATAGGAACCCCTAATCTCTTTGGTGATATTAAACAACATAGACTTGAAAATGAAATAATCATAATCTCCAAAATGCCAACAGACAATATTAATTTTGTATGTTGCTTCTCTTGAATAGGGTAATTTGATCTTTTAATTTGGTGTGGCCAGGTGAATAGCATATATTAGAAACTAGGAGTTATTTAAAAATGTTATAAAAACTTAGGTATCTTTTTAAAAATGTATTACAATAATGAGATGAAAGAAAAATACCTGTTCACCCAAATAAAATACAGAAGCTGTACGTGCAGTTTAATTTTGGAGAATAAAGGACTGGTGGAAACTTTTCTGTCTTCAGTATCTGAAACCAGGATGTAAAACAGCTGTCTTGGGCTATGTATTTAGTGGTTATGTCTGCCTGCTTCTTTTCTGCATCTCTCACCCCCTGCCCTGCACTCCAAATCTTCTTTTATTATCTATGGATTCTAAGGAGCCTTTTTTCTTTCTAACTGGTTTTGTCTACAGCAAAAGGTTAGGCTGGGTGAGTTTAAATCTACTGCAGATAGAGTGAAAAATCTTTTGATCTATGGCTATGACTGTTTCCAAATGATTTGCTTGCTGGGACTGGACACTGTCCATGCCTTTTCTCTTCAGTATCTGATAGGCACACACAAAGGATATGACATGCTACCAGATGTATAATTAATCATCACTTTACGTCTGTTGGGTTTTTTTTGTTGTTGTTGTTACTCAATTAAATCTATTCTTGTAATTACTGTGTATTGACATGCACTGAAATGCATATTTTTATTTGTAATTTAATATATTTATTTAAGTGTTCTGTAGAATTTGGGGGAGGGCTCAAGCCACCTAAAATTGAGCTTATTATATTTCAGTGGAAAGACATATGCTTAATCTCCTTCATTGAATTTGACATTAAAAAAAAAGTTTTACTTTACTTTTTTGTGCTTCTCCAAATAAATTATTATATAAATTAAATTGTTTATCTAATGTAATTTTTGGAAGAAACAGTGGGCTTAATTCTGCACCAAAGCAGTTGTATAGTAATGTAACTTGGTTGTTCTGAAACATTTTAGTCTTCTCTATATTATTTAAAATACTAGGTTTTATTTGTTTGAGGGTAAGTTAATACAGTCATCTCTATTGGATACAACAGCATTACATTTTGTTGTTGTTGTTTCTTCTTTTTACTCCAGCATAGCTTTTTTTCACATACTCAGTTGCCTTGAGATGTTTTCTCTACTATAGCTTCAAGAGCTACTCCTTTGCCAAGCTCAATTAAGATATCTTAAAGGTCTAAACATTGGGGTCAAAGTATCTCAGAGGTGCATGTCTTATAAGATATTCTGATTATACTTCTAGACCTTTCTTTGAGGACTGGCCAAGAAACTTTATTTCTTTATTATAGTAGTTTATAAAGTGACATAACTCCCAAAACAGCCTAATAGAGTAAAAGCAATGATGTTTAGTGCTTTGAATTCAAATCATAAGCGCGCTTTGGAATGTAATCACATAATATTGAGAAAATGTGGGTTCAAGTTAAGAACAGATGGACTGGGTACAGCAGTATGCTTTGGAGTGGGTCTGGTATGTGGTCTGTTTTCTTGGCAACTATTTCAGAGTGGTTTGCCACTTTCCCTGGATTTTTTTTAATGATTTTGCAATCTCGCTAAAAACTTGGTGTTCTCTGGAAGTGACCCATCCAAGCCTAACCCCCCATAGCCTCTGGGTCTAGACAAGGTGGGCTACATGCTTCTACCTGCTCAGATTAAAAGCAATATAAACAATAATAAAAATAAAAATTACAGTTGTAATACAAAACACTACTTTAATAATATGGCATTTCAAATTCTATCATCCTTTCTAGAGAACAGTTGATGGTAATGCAGGATAGAAAAAATCCCGTTGAATGGTCTACTTGTAGTTGTCACTTGTCTTCTTCTCATTGTCTTGAGAGATCTTCCCCAGAAAAACATTGATGGTAATGGTCTGGTAGAGGTGAGGTTGGGAAAGTCAGTGTGGAGCAAGCTCTTGTGATATTGATTGCCTACCTGCATTCTTTTCTCTTCAGGGACAACCTGCTACAAAGGGAAAGATCTTCTGTCCATCTTAGAGTCTGCTTGTAGAATCCTTTCCACATAGACACATATCTGGCATCTATGTTGATCTCTTTTCCGTATGAGGCTAAAACAATCCCCTTCTCCCATAGTAAATAGTAAACTTTAAGTGACTGTGTCCTGGGTTAGTGTTTTTATGAATTCTCCTTATATTCTTTTCATATTAATTATTAATGTATTTAATTGTATTTATTATTGTTAATATTTTCACAGTTTTATTTTTTTAATTTGCCACAATTTAGTTCTTGGGTAGATTATTAACTATTATTGCTTAATCTTTGCACACTCAAAATATATATACATATATTTGTGAAGAAGAGCCCAGGCAGGAAGCTACATCTGGCTCTGCTAAGTAGTTTGATTAGCATGACACTGGATATACCATGACAATAGTTCTTCCTGAGATACTGAGGTGACTACTGGGAAGTGCACCCAGATATAAGCAGCTATCCCTTCTGGCATCCTTGGGAACATGTAGAAACTCCTCAAAATGCTATCAGGGCTCAGTTGGATTGCAAGGAAATGGCTCATATCTTATACCAAAATGAACAGAATAATATATTGAACAGAGCTAAATGTCTGTAGAGATTCTCAGTCATCCAGTTAATATCACCTTTGAAAAAATACCTTTGAGACTTGAACAGAACTATTTGTACTCTGACTATTGAATTAGAACAGCACAGAAAACCAAGACAGTTGGTTCTTGGTAGTTTTTGAACATTTAAAAAAATGTTTTTGTATTGCAAAGTAGATTACTATAACTATATGAAATAAAGTAATGGCCATTTGTAAGCAAAAGGTCATCTTAAAATGGATGTCCTGGTATTGTAACAAATAATTGACATTCTGTTTAAATTGCAGTCCTATACTCTTCTGGGAATATGTTTTATTTAACTCTGTGAGATTTATGGATGAGTATACATGCATAGGATTGCACTATAAATAAAGTAGCTAAGAAATAAACATCAGTGAGCCCAGTGGATATTATTTTCAAGTAATTCCGTGTAAGATTGTATTATAGATTAGCAAGTTTATGAATTTGTTGCAGTAAAAATCTACTTATATTTTCTAACTTATGGAAAATAGTGTCAATTTAACATTTCAGGAAGACAATAACATTGCTGCCCTATGCATTAAGTTTTACATAATCAATACGTTTAGCATATTTTAATTCTGCCATCTCTTCTTAGGGAAATAACACGAGGCAGTCTGTGGACAACCAAAGTACAAACTTGATAGAAAGGAACTTGATATAGCTAAGACATTTTGTGAATTTGTTTTATCTCACTTCACTTCAAAATTTATGAAGAGGGCAACTTAGTGGTGCTTAAATTGTGTGTTCCAGGGCTTGCCCCCACTGATAACACCCTTGCTGGCGTGAAAGTGCAATGCAAATTATGACAGTTACAACCTTCTGTTTTGTTTAACCTGTCAATGAATTTCCTGACTCATTGTAGAGGGCAGTGGTGTGTTCAGCCAGTCCAAATACCCTTAAACTTAAAAGGTCAGTTTTCTACAGGCAAGCCTAGTCAGAGCCTAATTGATGAGGAGGGTAACAAGACAGAATTTACTGTTCTGTTGGCTAGTTTCATATCCTTAGGTTGTCCTGAAAGCATCAGGCAGACACAGCCTCTTTCATGTAAGTGCTGACCCTAGACAGGAGCTGACAATCAAAGGAAGCAGCCACAGGAACCAGTGCAAGTATGCTATTGATTTTTCAGTTAGGCCTAAGTAGTTTGTAGTATGGGTAATAGGGGACAAAGGCAGGTATGTCATTATCAATGAGCTCCAGAACAGTAGCAACAAGCTTCCCTCATATTTCCTTCAACACTGACAGCATACATCCAGAAGTGGTGAATAAATTGCCCAATCTTTTGCTGACAAACGATTTGGAAAGAATGGGGGCTGGGGCAGTTGGGAATGGGAACCAAAGAATTAAACTTTTTTGCTTGGACTTGATAGCGGCTTAGAAAAGAGAGAAGAAAAAAAGAAGTCAGGAAGATCTTGGTGTCAGGCCTTGGAAATTATCAGGCTGAATTCTTTCTAGAATAAATATAATGCAGGCAATGTATTTCAACATCTTTTTGTCATTTTGTGCTTTGCAGAAAATCAAATGTACAAGGGAAAGCTGTAATTTAAATTTTCAAAGGGACAATGTAGTATATGGAAGTTGTTATATTACTATGTTTTAGATATATATGGAAGTAAGATTATATTGAATATATGTATGAAGTCACTATTTTGCTAATAGCAATAAATAAATAACTTGTAAATAAATAGAGGCTAACGTATAAGCATTTCATAGAGCTATGTTTAAAACACCTGAAACGATTTTTATTAAATTAGTTTTAGTGTGCACTAAACTACAATAGTGGCACTGCTATCATATATTTTCGTTTTAAGATATAAATTGAAATTATATCATATGTCTGGAAAATATTTTTTTTTTAATAAAATGAGATTTATTGCATTTGATTGACATAATATCTCATCTTTCTAGCTGATTGAAAATACTAAACTGTTGTGCTAAACTAGCAGTGTGCTTGGCTGAATAGGATAGGCTATGGGCTATAAGAAAAGGGTAGAACCCTTCTGTGTGCTGACTTCTATCTTTGGAAACTTCCTGAACAGTTTTCAAAATCTCTTAGCCCTCCTGGGTAAACTAGTTAGGAAACCTAACTAGATGAGTTAATTCTACTTTATTATACGGGTACATTAACATAATCTTGCAAGTCTGAATACAAATTTACTAACCCTAACATCAGAACAATTAGGGATGGTTCTTGCTATGTTGCTTCCTCTTGGCCACTAATCTATTGGGGGCTTCTGTCTCTCTTATCTGATTGTTTCCTAGGAAGCGTCTGTTCCCCTTGTCCCCCAAGGTCATTCACACATTGTATTGTATCATGTTTTCCATATTTTTTCCAAATTCCAAATCATGGCCTATTCCATTCCCTCACATTTCATAAAGATTTGGGTACCATTTTCAAGGACAGTTTTTAAAGAGAAGTGGAAATAATTTCCAGTATCCCATCAGTGTTAGTCATGGACACAACACATAGTACATTTGGATTTAAATGAAAAATTTAGCATGTTTAAATTAAATACTGAAACTGAAATAATTTTATTGTTACTCATTTTATCTATATTATTGAAATATACTTGCAAGAGTAACTATTATGTATAAATGTATTACCAAAGTTGCATATGTTTATATTTAAAATAAAATACTGAAATAAATTAGATGGTGATTGTTTTGAAAAAAGGTAATTAACCCAGCATAACACTGAATTATCTCTTTGAACAGATATTTGAATATGATTTAAAATTAGAAATGGAGGATGGTTTTTACTTATCTTATTTTCACAACTGCAAATGTATTCCATTTAAATTGCATCACAGCTTTGAAATCTCATTAACTAAATTAAATAATTTTACAGTACTAAAAACAAAAAAATGTATATGTCTATATTTCTGTCCTAATTTCTGATACGGATCTTATTGTTAGGATAACCATGAAAAAAGTTGTTCTTTTTTTTAAAAAAAAACCCAACACTTTCTGTTTGTGTAAGCATCTACAATTAATCTTTAGGAAACAGTTTTAAAATAATTGTATTTGGATCAATTGAAAGAGGCATATTGTACATTTAATAGTCCTTTAATCAATGTAAAAGATGGGAAGATTTGATTGAGGCCAAACTTAAGATCTTGAGAGAACTAAAAACAGAAAACTATCTTTCTAGTTCCGGATCAGGTTCTTTTGCTGTCTTTGCAATATGCCACTGACATACTTTGTTAACGTTGCAAAAGGAGATGCAGAAAGGGAACAAATTAAATTTTCATGACGGAAAACCCTAATCAGCAGTGACAGCGTAAGAGAAAGATGATTGCCACTTGGTCATTGTAGAAAGGCACTTAGATATGGTGTCAGTGCTTCTGTTAATGATGACTAATGTCTTTCTTGGAACCAACACACATTTGAACATTGTGCTATAGCAGCCGAGGAACTGGAGTGGAGAATAGGTACCACAGATCTTCAAAACAAAGGTGTATGGATTGAATTGAATGCCCCCAGAAGTATTATCCTATAAATACAATTTTAGAAACTTGTAGGATTCTTTCTTCTGCAGAGGACAGGGTATTTCAATCAGCCAAATTAATGATCAGATTAAAAGTAAATTATAAACAAATTGACCAAAGCCTTGGCACTCCTGTGAACTATTTTTATCTCCATGTTATATTCTGTATAAACCTGTCACACTTGAAGCAGAGAATTGTCAAAATCTTTACAAATGCTGAGACTTTAGCTTTAAAATATATTGGCACAAAGAAAGGCATTGTTTCTTTAGTTTTCCCAAAGTGAGACCTTAGAGACAGGCATTTGCAATGCTTGTCATATTTTTCATGTAGTTTTTGCTAGCTTGACAAGTCTAGAGGACCATGATCATTACATTCAGACAGTACTAATTACTTTGAGATTTTTGTAGCCTTAGTAGTATTTGAAGCTGCCAATTACATTTGTTTCTGTGGCATTCTGTATTTTCATACGTTGCTGTAAGATTTCTTCAACATCCTAAAAAAGGAAAACAAATAAAAATAGAAAAGGAATCCTAAAGAGGGAAAAATTATCATTATTATGTTAATATTACTTTCCCAAAGCTTATTTATTTTGTGTGTGTGTGTATTACAATTTAGTATCATTTGTTTTCTAACCTTTCAGCATTCAGTTTTTAGTCTTCTTTCTAATATGAAGCTTTATTTTATTTTCTCTATTTCTTTTCTCTCTTACTTCTCTATCCCTATCCCTAAATGCTACGTTTGCTTAGCTTCTATTTAGTTCTCTTTTCTAAACTCACATCAAAGATCTTTAATTTGGATCAGCATTTAAATTTACAACATAAATATCTTAAGCCTGATTTGCAAAGCATTCAGCTAATACACATCTCTGTGTTCAATTTTGTTTGCAATATTATCCCCAGAATCTCTTTGTTCTGTTGCAGTTCATAGTACGCAAAGCAGCTGATTCTAACAAAAAGTTCAAATGGTGGTCACAGCATGAATGACATTAGTATTGTGGTGTGGTTGTTTTTTCTTTTTTCTTTAAGGGTGGGAGAGCTTCTGTTAAGATTATGTGCATTTCTAAAGAAGTACAGCCTGTGTTAATCACAGATTGGAAAATAAAAGCACCAATAATGTGATTTTTACATGCTGATGATGCAAAAATGGAAGCAGCTTTATCAAAGATGTATGATGAGATAAAACTGCAGTCTCTGCTGTACAGTTATAGTAATTATGACTAATGAACCGTCCAGCCTGGATGAAATGGCATGTCCATAGGGACCGTGTCCAATCAGTTGTGACTTATGCAAGCTGTAGAAAACATTGGTAGATTAGATTCAATATTATAATATGAAAGATACTATATTAACAATTTCATTTTGTTGAAGGAAAATGTTGAAGTAACACTGATAGATGGATACTTAGAAAACAAAACACATATATTGAATTGCAATTATTGTTTTAACATAATGTTCAGTAGATTATTCCCATTGAAAACTTTATTTATTTATTTATTTATTTATTTATTTATTTATTTATTTATTTATTTATTTGTTTACTACATTTATATAGCCAGTCATATTATAACAAACTCTGGACAGCTTTCTGTCAAAAATTAAAATAACATAAAAACCATATTAAAACATAAAAATTCAAAACATATTAAAAATTTATTTTTTAACTTTAGGGTCTTGTGTGCTTAACTTTTTCTTGCATTGTAAATGCAGGAAAAACAATAAGTATATCAATATCTGCTTATGTTTCAAGTACTTGGAAAAATATGTTATTTTATGTGTAAAAAAGCAAGCCTAGTAATAGAGCAAATAATAGAACAAGACGAATTTGTCCTTTGAGCTTTTGAGCTTTTCTATATAGGGAGTCCTTCATTTGAATTTTGAGTTTTTCTGTACAGATAATCCTTGCTTAACAACCATTTGTTCAGTAACCATTTGGAAGTAAAATCATGCTGAAGAAAGGGACTTACAATCTGTGCCTGGAATTATGGCTATTGCAGCTCTCCCCCCCCCACAGTCATGTGATCAAAGTTCAGGCACTTGGTAGTCTGCCCACACTTATGACTGGCCACAGGGGTGCTGCAACTACTCCTATCTGCCTATCTCCCCCTTCCCCATCTATGCTCTTAAACTTCCTGGGAAGTTCCAATGGCACAGCAAAAGCAACCCACACCCAAGGGCTGAACACCCAGTAAGCTTTCACTGTGATATGCAAAGCAATTGTTGAAGTTCCAAACACTCAGGAGACTCTAAGGATGTGCAGTACCTACCCCCTCACAAAGCCACCTTCCTTCCCTCTGGAGGCTTACGGGGTGTTTGGCCTGGGGGGGTTGCTTTGTGCCCCTCTGTGGAAGTTTCCCAGGTGTTTGGCACTGCCTAAGTGTGGCAACTTTTTGCTGTGCTGCCAGATCAGGCTAGGGCAGTTACGGCAACACTGCACTCACTCCATATTGTAGCACCCCATAACTTGTGCATGGCCTGTATCGGGGCTCCCCCTCCTCAGGCACCTCTTGCTCCACTGAAAAACCCGCACAGTTGCTTAATGATCATGCCTGGAAAGTCAAGAGTGCAGTTGTAAAGTTGAGTCAAGTCACATGGTGATGACCACAATGACTTATGATCAAAATTCTGTGCTCACTTGTAGTTGTAAGTCAAGGCCTATCTGTTGACATTTATGGTAAAGGTCTTACCAGAAAATTTAGAATGCAGAAGTATATAATTTAACTATCAAATCTATAGTTAAATTATATACTGTGATATTGTCAGGCCCAAGCCCAGAGACTACATAAAGAAATCCAATCTTTATTTGCTTACACCTAATAGGCAGAAATTTACCAGACTAAAACTATAACTTTCCAACCTATTAAATATATTCTGAGAGACTGTAGGGTTTGGCTACCTTAAATCTCTTTGTCCCTCTTCCATCCAACTTAGGATCCTGCAGTCTCTTCATTTGGGCTTCTATTTGGAATGGCTTGCTTTTATGTAAGCCCACTATTGTTTACAAGTAATGTTTTATCACTCAGTGTGCTTTAATCATCTAGTTACGTTCTATTGAACCAACCATGGTTCATGACAAGGTATGAAAGCTAACTTTCCTGATAAGGATCCACAATCTAGTGATCCACTGCAGTTTTGTAGTTTTATACATTTAAAGATTTAATTTTTGTCAACCATTTGAATTATCTCTTTTGGTTATGATTGGTGATTTCTAAAAGTGAGAAAGTTTGTTTAATCATTGATTAATGAATATATTGATTATTCATAATGAAAAGTATGGCAAGTTTAAATAGATTAGTCTTTTCTCCTCCTAGTGTCTATTCTGTCATCTCTGTGCTATGCATTCTTGTTTTCCTATAATTCTTCCATTGTTTAAGTCTCTCTATTCCATCAATTTTTCGAGTCTAATTTATGCTTTCTGAATTTTATTTCCTCTGAGTATATCTGTTTCCATTCCCTGAGTAAGGTTATCTTCTTACTACAATCTGACTTGATATGTGGGATACTTGATATATTTTAGAGAAGACATCTTAGAAACCCTCCAATCCATTAGGAAGACTTTTATATTGAGACTGTGATTGACAGTTAGGCTTTCATTGCTGTCTCATGTCTTGATTTGGGGTTGCAGAAAAACAGAAATGACCCATATGCTTATTGGTAAAGATTCAGTGTAAACAATTATTTCCTAAATTTATTTTTACTTAATTTTTAGTAAATGTCTAAAACTGTTAGCAACTTTGTGTGAATAAACATGGATATTAATAATGATGGGACATTGCATAAACAAATGTGCCCTCAGCTATTGAAATTTAAATGATAGCAATAGAGTATCAAAAATATTTTTCATTATGACTTTCAGTAGGAAGCTCAAGTTCTTCCTATAATTCATTCTGAATAATGAATTCTTAAGTTTCACACTCATTTTGGAATTAATTTTGTTTTTAGGTGCTACATTTCAAGTTGCTTGCCAGATATCTAGCATAAAACAATCTTCCAATTTCATTTCTACTTTGATCTATGAAAAGATAAGGAAAAAATGTAATAATGATGTATAGTGACAAAGGAACTAGACTTTGACAAATATAGGTAGTCCTCGCTAAATTTTTAGCATGTTTGAAGTTACGACAGACTCCCCCCCTCAAGGTACAACCTGATTGACCGCAAACTCCCCTCTTCCCCCCATGGTTACATAATTTATTTTTGGTGCATGCAACCAGCTATTTTCAGGGTTTTTGCTAGTGTTTTACTTCAGCTTCTGTCAAAACAACCACACATTGGATAAGATAGAGTCACTTAGTGATCACTGTGTTCACTTAATGACAGTGGTGTTTGCTTAGTGACCATGGCATTTGCTTAAAAACTGCTGCAAGAAAGGTTGTAAAATAGGAGATGGTGATATAGTGACTTGCTTAATGACCACAATATCTCACTATCATAATTCCAAACTCAGTTACAGTCACATGTTGTGAATAAGTCTAAGTGCTATTGCTATTAGCGGTAAGATAAACCCAGGCTTCGACCTTTTTCAAACTAAATTCTAAATATGATGCATGTCCAGCTTAGGTTAATTTCAGGTTTAAAAAATCCTGGAAATATACTAATTACACAAAGCTGTTACTGTACAGGTACTCCTTCATTTTCAATCACAATTGGACCGGAACTTCTGTTGCTAAGTGAAGTGATCATTAAGTGAATCACACCCAATTTTCTGATCTTTTTTTCCAATGGTCATTAAACGAATCATCATGATTGTTTAGTTTTTTAGTGAAGCTTGATATATAGTATGGATAATAAATACCTGAGACATGTAAGTAGGCCATAAGGAGGCTTGTTCAGGTTGTACCATCACATGTGGAATTTGCCATATCAGCAGATGCAGGTAATTCTCATCTTACAACCATAACTGGGATTGGAATTTCCATTGTAATTTCCATTGGAACCAATTTTACAGTGAATCATGTGGTTGTTAAATGAATTCAGCTTCTTCAATAGGCATCTTTTGCTGGAAATTGACAAAAAAGATTGCAAATTGTGAGCAGGTGACCTTGGGACCCTTCAACTAGTTGTAAATGCAAGTTGCCAAATGCCCAAATTGTGTTCACATGTCTGCGGACATGGTGCGGCAGTATTAAGTGCGAGTACAGGTAGCAAGATACTTTTTCTGTGATTGTTGTAACTTCATTAAATCAACAGTCATAAGCCAAGGACTACCGTGTGATCACCCTTTGTGTCTGTAATTTGTACTGTGATATCGGCCTTCTCTAAGAACAGTATGATTTCTGTAATAGAAAATGTAAGAAAATGTAATGGTTAATTTAATTATGTCCACAGTTTGGAAACTCATTTACATTTCAGATGTTGCAAATTGAGGTATCAAGTGTATTGGGACTAAGATCATCTCCATCATTAAACTTAAGTATCGCTACCATAGGGCATTTTTTTCAAAACTGATTTTTCTTCTACTGTACAAGGTTGTGGATGTAAAATTGCTGAGATATTTTTAAACTTCTATCTTTGTTTCTTACTTCTGTCAAACAATCTAGTTTAAATATCATGAATTATATGTGCTTCTGTATTTCTCTTTTGTTTTCCGCATAGTACAAATGTCATGTTGTACATAATATTGCTTTTTCAGTCTCATAGGAAACATTCTTTTTGTACTTCTATGTTTTATTGTTTGTAGGCAAAGGATTACTGTAAGGAATTCTTGCAAGATGGTGAAAAAGCAAAATAGAATAAGTAGAATAAGCAAAATTTTCTGTTTGGAGTTTTATGCCATATTAGTAGAGGTAGATCATGAAAGTGATAAATTGAATTGATATGTTGATATAAACATTTGAAAGATTTAAAAATGAGGTATTTCTATTTGTAGTTCTTCTAGAGTCATGAGAACTTCAAACTGTGCGTCTGGATATATTTAAAGTCAGTTGAACGTACATGGTTTTGTTAATGTTCCATAAATCTTACTTTCAGAAACACGGTTTACTTCAGCCTGTATATTTAAAGGGAAAATTTACTTGCTGTTGTAGTATGAAGATGAGCAAGAAAATACAAATGTAGAAGCTGAACTTTCATTTTAAACAGAAAAGTATAAAAAAGTTGTTCAAAAGTGTATTTTACTTTAGAGTGTTTGTAGTAAGCCATGTATTTTTATTTTCTCCCATTCTTGCTGCTGTATTAAAATGTTATGTATAATAAATAAAACCAAACATAAACCAACATAAACACTGAAAGTAAGTAATGTTCTGTAAGGACAAGCTAAAATTAAAACTGAATAAAACCTAAAAAACACAGCAAGCATATTATCTTAATTTTTCTATAAAATAGTTGTTTTAAAACAGGTTGCATAAATCAGCATTTGTAGCAGAATGCTCGTAGCATTCTGGAGCTGCATTTTAATGTTTTTGCCACTCCTGGAAAGCTCCAGTTCAATGATAATATATGCTTAACTTTACTGAATAAGAATAGATTGTGTAATCATATGAACTTGAATTTATCAGTGGAAAATGCTTCTGCAGTTCTTTACGAAGAAATATGCTATATTTGTGTTGGGCACAATTTAACTGCTTTAAGCAATACTGTACTTAGGTTACCTACTAAATAGTCTGTAATAGTTGTATGATTCAGATTCTTTTTTTTTTCTCTTGATGAAGTACATTTTTTTTTTAAATCAGTACCAATACACTTGGGTGCTGCATTCTTCCCTACCGTGCTTATAAGAACTCTCAAATTTTTTTTTACCCATGAGCAACCAGTACATTAATCCTTCTTACAGGAATCCACTACCTTAAGCAGACAGTGATGAGACTGTTGCTTAAGAAGCCATCTTTATACACGGCTGGTTTTAACAGTTATTGGCTGATGTCCAATATTTCATGTTAAACTAAACTCTTTAAAAAAAACCTCCTGCATCTCTGAGAACATTGTAATAAAATAAATCTTGATCCCTTTAACTTGGATTAGATATGGAGACAGTCCTGGTCACCTGATAGATAGAATATAAGCAGAAAGAATGAGAGCATGTGATCTGAATAAACCTGAATATCTCAGTGGCTTTTGATACCAGTGTCCATAGTATCTTGTTAGCAGGATTGGGGAAACTGGTAGTTAGAAGTGATTTGGGTATTGGCCAATTGTGTTTTAAACTTTGTAGTGAATTCATTTTTTTCCAGATACTATTAGAAAAGTGATATTGGGAAACTTCTGCTAAATGATCTAGTGTTTATTCTAGGGTATTCCATGGAAATCTATTGATTAATACATTTTATGGATGATTAAATGGGCCCAGAATATTCATGAACCGATCTCGTTGGACTTATGGGAGGTAATTTGGACTAGAAATGTTAAATTTACGCAGGCCCAGAATTTGAGGGAAAATTTTTATAAAATGTTTTATAGATGGCATCTGGATCCTAAAAAGCTGTCCTGTATGTACCCGAACCTTCAACCTAAATGTTGGAGATGTGGTTGCTTAGATGCAACATATTTTCATGTTTGGTGGACTTGTAAAGTTATTAAAGCCTTCTGGATTATGATTTGGTGGAACATTCAAAAGGTTTTTAAAAGGAAGATTACGTTTACTCCCCAACTGTTTCTTTTGGGAATTTTTGTGGATTTTAATGTTAAAGAAACTATTTTAATATTGAATTTAATAACAGCAGCAAGATTATTGGTGGGTCAATATTGGAAGAAGGATACTCTGCCTTCTTTAGAAGAATGGGTATTTAAGGTTTCTAATTTAGCAGAAATGGCTAAAATTTCTGCTTATTTAAAGGACCATTCACAAGAGAGATATTTTAACGTATGGAGAAGATGGATAGAATATGTTCAGAAGAAATATGGAACTACCAAGTTTCACTTATTCTATGAGTAATGATTTTGTTTATAAACTTATGATGTTAAAGTTTGAAGAGAGTTAAGGGTTTTTATGATTTTGTTCATTGTATAATTAGTAAACTTAAATAGATTATGCTTAATATGTTTGCATAATCCTGTATTTTGCTCTGGGAAGTTGGGGGGTGGGGGGAGGGGGGTGGGGGGTGGATGGGTTGAAGTTTAAGTAGTTCAGATAAAGTAGAAATAGTCTTATTGTATATAATATTAATGTTTTAATTTTGAGAGAAGAACTGCTCGGGCATTTCCCCTGGACCGCATCAAGAGGGAAAAGAAGAAGGTGAGAAGTTAAGTAGGAAGGTGGAGGTGAAGGAGGAGAGGGGGTGAGTGAAGAAAAAGAGGGAAAGAAGTAAGTTGGTTTGAGGTGGGATGCGGTTTGGGGGGAAATGGGCGGGCAAGACCGAATGTGGTGTGTATCAATTTGTTTTATTTTTTATCTGAAGTATTTGTAAGATTGTTATGTATTGTAAAATTGAAAACAAAAATTTTTACCAAAAAAAATACATTTTATGATGCTTTTGTGGAGCACCTTTTGCAGATTTGAGCTTATTTTCATTATGATTCTCTTTTCCTGAAAGCTTGTTACATATCCTTTCATAGATACATTTGATATCAGGACTAATTATGCGTTTTCCACCAGGGCCCACATTATGGAACAAGTTGTCACTGAAATCCTATCCACATTTCATATAGTTCAGAAAGGAATTAAAGAAATTAAACACATATGTACCCAGGCTTATAAAGTTTTGTTTTAGTTATGATTTAATTATTACTTATATCTCATTTTTGCCCCAACTTGTTAAGGAAGTTGATAGCATATACATTTTCCAAGCAAACAAACAAACCAATTATTTTATCATCATTGTTTCACAATATATGATTTAAAATGTTCACTATCAGCCTTTACTTATGGAGAGTAGAGGGTGAACTACCTTACTTTTGAAATACTTCTGTAAACATTTCTGAAATATAGTACATTAAAGGACTGTATCGAATAGTACAATTTTTGAAATGCAGACGTGACTATCTATGTACAGATTCCTTCCCAAAAGCACAGTACTGCTTTTCAGGAATGTATAATCAGCTCTACAGCAACAATTCAAAGATTGCATTCAATACATACATTTGGGAATGTATTTAAAACTGAATGCATAAAGAGGATGTGAAACATAGTAATGGTACTACCTTTGTTACAAAGAGAAATAGTATAGTTATAAAATCGAAGCATGTCCCAGTAATGAAAGTTCTTATCCCTTACATCATAGCCTGTTCTATTGCAGAATTTGGTGTATTATACTTGGTATTTAGAGGCAAATAATAAATACTAGCAAAACTATCCTGAGTGGCTATCTGTTCAGTAAGCATGAGAGAGTTTTATGAACCAGTCTATATACTTGAATCATTGATTTCCTGTACAGGCCAGAATCATATATCGTGTCCTGCAGGATGGTTAGAATATGATACTGAACAATCTGAGACCAATACAAAAATTTAGAACAACTTAGATGTTTTAAAGCAATTATTAATAGTATTCTTTAGTGATATATGTACACTTTCACTTATATAATAGAAACAAGAAGGTCCAAATCATTAATATATATTATCTACTTCTTTATAAAATTATTGACTGGCACAGAAACATCCATGATGATTGGTGAAGGAAACATATATGAAAAAACCTGTTGTAGATCGCTACAGATTAGGGCAGAGAATAGCAAACCATAATAAGGAAAGGAAATTTCTAAAAAATGTTGATATATTTTGGAAAGCCTACTGTGAGCCTATTCCAGTCATGCTGAGTTTTGCAAATAGAATTATAGCAATACTTCTGGCTGTATACTATCTTCTAAATATCTCATACCACAGAATGCTGGCAAAGGTGAACTTATCTGGTGAGAGAATAGGGAGTGTTGTTCTTTCTGGTGGTAAGTACGATCTTGCTTCAATAGAGTTAAGAATAATCCAATGAAATGAATGGACTAGGAAAGATGGAGATAAGATTTTTTTTCAAAGAGCAAAGGAAAGACATTATAGTGCTGACATCTCAAAGTAAGTAGAGTTTGGGGAAGCCTGCAAAGAGTCAGTTGTCTAAACATAGATATACATGGATTCCTTACAGCCAGAGATAGATAAGCACAGACTGGGCACCTCTGGTGAAATATTTTAGCACTGTAGGAAACCTGAATGGCCGGATTCTGAATAAGTGCTAGAATCCCACAGCTAAAACCAAGAAAAATACTTATAATTTGGTTGGATAGCAAGTCCTCAACTTACGACTACAATTGAGCCCATAGTTTCTGTTGCTAAGCAAGACAGTTGTTAAGTGAATTTTGCCCCACTTTACAATCTTTCTTGCCACAATGGTTAAGTAAATCATTGCAGTTGTTAAGTTAGTATCATGATTGTTAAGCAAATCTGGCTCCCTGAATGACTTTGCTTGTTACACGGACACAAAAGGTGATTATATGATTATATGTCATAAATATTAGTCAATTGCCAAGCGACTAAACTTTGATCATGGGAATGCTGCAGTGGTCATAAATAAGAAAAATGATCATATATCACTTCTCAGTGCCATTTGTAATTTCACTAAATAAACTCACGAAAGCAACTGATGAATGATTCTGCACTAAATTAACTCTTGTAAGCTGAGGATTGCCTGTATCCACAAAAGGCTAATTTCACATCTAAAACTGGGAAGACATTTGTAAAACAACCATTTGAAATGTCATGCTGCAAATGTAATTGTTTAGATATTTGTTGTTGTTAGTTGTGAAGATGTGTCCGACCCATCGCGACCCCATGGACAACGTTCCTCCAGGCCTTCCTGTCCTCTACCATCTTCTGGAGTCCATTTAAGCTCACACCTACTGTTTCAGTGACTCCATCCAGCCCCCTTCTTCTATTGCCCTCAATCTTTCCCAGCATAAAGCAATTCTCCAGTGAGTCCTTCCTTCTCATTAGGTGGCCAAAGTGTTTCAACTTCAGGATCTGGCCTTCTAAAGAGCAGTCAGGGTTGATCTCCTCTAGGACTGACTGGTTTGATCGCTCTGCAGTCCAGGGGACTCGCAGGAGTCTTCTCCAGCACCATAGTTCAAAGGCCTCAATTCTTTGGTGCTCAACCTTTCTTATGGTCCAAATTTCACAGCCATACATTGCAACTGGGAAAACCATGGCCTTGACTATACGTACTTTTGTTGGCAGGGTGATGTCTCTGCTTTTTAGTATTCTGTCTAGATTTGCCATAGCTTTCTTCCCTAGGAGCAAGAGTCTTTTAATTTCTTGGCTGCAGTTCCCATCAGCAGTGATCTTGGAGCCCAGGAAGTCACTACCTCCATTTCTTCTCCATCTATTTGCAGGAATTGAGAGGACCGGATGCCATGATTTTGGTTTTCTTAATGTTGAGTTTCAAGCCAACTTTTGCACTCTCCTTCTACACCCACATTAAGAGGCTCTTTAGTTTCTCTTCACTTTCTGCCATTAGAGTGGTATAATCTATATATCTTAGGATGTTGATATTTCTCCCAGCAATCTGAATTCCAACTTTTGATTCATCTAGCCCTGCCTTTCTCATGATGTGCTCTGCATATAAGTTAAATAGGCAGGGCGACAGAATACAGCCTTGCCGGACTCCTTTCCCGTCTGATACTCCATCTCTTTAAGAACTTGCCACAATTTGTTGTGATCCACACAATCAGAGGCTTTAGCATAGTCAATGAAGCAGAAGTAGATGTTTTTCTGGAACTCCCTAGCTTTCTCCATGATCCAGCGTATGTTGGCAATTTGATCTCTAGTTCCTCTGCCTCTTCGAAATCCTGCCTGTACTTCTGGAAGTTCTTGATCCACATACTGCTGGAGTCTAGCTTGTAGGATTTTAAGCATAACTTTACTTGCATGTGAAATGAGTGCAGTGGTGTGATAGTTTGAACATTCTTTGGCATTGTCTTTCTTTGGCATTGGAATGTAAACTGACCTTTCCCAATCCTGGGGCCACTGTTGAGTTTTCTAACAAGTTTAAATATTAGAGATCCAGAATTTGCAAATACCATCTTTTTTTCATTAAAAGATATCATGACTAAAAATTACAAGCTGACAATACCCTGAAATGGCTTCATGCAGAATACAATAACTGGTATGTGCCTACCAGTAGGGTTGTTAGGAATTCTGAAACATATTTACATTTTATCACTGACATAGTCATTTTAGTAATGTAATTATTACTGTTGTAATGATCTGCAGTATAATTTTGTATGCTGCTATTTATTTTTTAAATCCTAAGATAAACATGTTGATTCAGATTCAAAGACTATGCTCATTTTTCTCCCTTGTGGTTATTTTTGAGAATAAATTTGGTACTTTGGCTTGAATGTTTTATGGGTATAGATATTGACTGCCTATTAGACTAGTTTAAACATACATTAAGTAGCCCATGAGCAATGGCAAGATTAGGGATAATATCCGGTATTCAGTTGAGGTAAACAGACAATGCCCATTTGTAATGTTTTGTTTTTCAATTTTTTTCAATCTTGTCTGGGATACTATATTTTTTAATGCTAAAGAGACTAAGTGAAGGTCTTCCATTTGTAGATAGGCCTCAGGAGTGAGTGCTGAAGAACAAAATCAAATATATCTGCAAAAATGATGGAACTGGAACTAACTTTTCAATGTACTTATTTCCACTGACTCCATCCCTCAGTTTACTGTGCTCTACCCAACTTGCCAAACAGCTGTTTAATGGAATAAGATGAAGTCATTGTGCTGTTGGAATGCAGGAAGTTCTACCTTATCCAACCAGCAATGAGAACTCTGACATGTAGGCTCTCATTTGTTGTCGCCAGAATAATGCTTACTTTTCAAAGGCTTTCTGCCCTGCTGACATGGGGGCAATCTGCCTTTCTTCATTTTATTAGGAATAATTATTGTGTAACTTTTATATGTGTGCATATGCTAGTCATCATTCATTAATGCTTCATGTGACCCTTGGGAATGAAAAATCACCTAGCCATGTTGTAGCATAACAACTTGTGGAATTGCCACAAGCAATTTCCTAACATAATGAAGTAACACTAAGCTATAAACATGCTATGGAATCAAAGCATTAACTTTAATATCTGCATTAGAGTGAAAATGGCATTTTCTCAGACTCAGATAAATTAAGATATCAAGAAACTGTTCTATAATGCTGAAGAAAAAAACTGAAAAACCTGTATCTTTATCTGTAACCTGTGATACTGTGATCTACAGTGGAATTATAATTTGATTTAGCAATAGATAAAGAGATTTCAGTTCAACAAACAATATACAAAATAAGTACTATGTCATCCCTTCATTAAAACTGGTCTTTGTTGCAAAAGGTGAAGCCCTGGAGCAAGCAGCATCCTTAAGATGGCAAGTTGAGTTAGATATTCCAATATTTGAGGTGATAATTATATGTGATTTTGAGAGATCCTCAAGGAAAAAATAATAATTCCTTACACTAGACACAGCACGAGTTTGTGTCTATTTTATACAGTCGTCTTGAGGAACACAAAGAAACCCAGAGTAATGGCAAAGAGTTTATAGGCCACACTTGAATTGTCAGCTTCAGTGTTTGTGAGTACAAAGAAGAAAGCATTGAACAAGAGGAGTGTGCATGGGAAGATATCAAGGAGGAAAAGATACCGCAGCCTGTCTCAGGTTTGCCGAAGACTACCTCATGATCCAGCAGGAACAATTTTCTGTGGACAGATGACATGAGAATGAATTTTTCTGGCATCAATGAGAAATATTTTGTTTGGAGGAAAAAGATTGTATTGCACAGATTGTATTCCTATAAAAGAATCTCATACCAATAGTGAAATTTAGCAAAATAGGCTTTGCAACTCAAGGTCTAGATAGTTCTGTAATTATTGAGGGAAGAATGGATTCTGAATTGACAGCACAACTCTACAGGAGCAAATATGGATCATGTAGCACAACAATGACCCTAAACATGTAAGCGACTGAAACAAATATGGATCATGCAGGATAACAACGATCCTAAATATACAAGTGGCTGCTTATTACCATGCCTTAGCATTAGGATATGCCCTAATGCTAAGAAATATTGGTCTAAGATCCATAGATGGTTGGAAAAGATGATGAAAATACAGATAGAATTTAAACCGAAATTGTTTTTGTTAGGAATATTAAGACCTAATTATGGTAAAGAGAATGATTACTTGATATTACATGTTTTAACAGCTGCAAGGATAGTATTTGCCCAATTTTGGAAAAATGAAAGTCTACCATCTGACCAGGCCATAATTACTAAAATTTTAGATTGTGCAGAAATGGATAGATTAACATTGGAGATGAAAGAGAAAGATAATTCAGTTTATTTTAAAACTTGGGAAAAATTTTATCAATGGTTAGAGACGTGTTAATCTGAAAAGAACTTAATATAATAAAATAGATGATGGATGTTTAATTGAGTTATAGTTAATAGGTTGACAACATTTTCATTTTTAGTGATTTTTAACCGTTAATGCTGGCAATTATGATTAGTTGAGATTTTATTAATTATGTTTATTTACATAGATGAATTTTATCTGTTTATTAATCATTAGTAATATGGTTATAGTTAACCATATTTTAAAATGGCTGAGTATGATATAAATCATGTTTATTTACTATCATGATCCGAACGGTAGCTTGTTTGTTAAAGCATGAGATTATTGTACCTACCCTTTTCCCATCCCAATTCCCCATCCCCTTCCCTCCCCCCACCTGTATTGTTCCTATTTTTTCCTCATTTATATAAATCTAATAAAATATTTATATATATATATGAATAAAAGAATAAAATACGATCACCGAGAGGGTTAAAATAAGAATACTTTACTAAAAATATACTTATACTAAAAAGTTGCCAAGCTTTCGCTGGGGGAACTCCCTAGCATCGTCAGGGCTAAAATACATTAAAGGTGGTTTAAGTAGGTTCAAGTAACGTTTGCGCACGGCTCCTAGACCGTGTTACTGGCCCTGATTTTTACCAATATTCTTGAATATATATATATAGTGGCTGAAGCAGAAAATATTTTCATTTTAGAATAGCCAATTCCAAGTCCTTAACCCAAGTGGCATTTGTGAAGTGAGCAGTTCATGCAAAACAGCCCCAAAATACAAATGAATTAAAACAATTCTGTGCAGAGAATGGGCCAATATGTCAGTTTGTTGTATAGGATTGATCACTTATTAGGGGAAAAGTCCAGTTCATGTTGCTGTTGCTAAAGGATGTATCATCTGTTACTAAATTTCAAGCTTCTCATTTCCCCCCTCCCAACAAAGTTAATGGAAGTTGGCTGAATGAGTCCAATGAGCACATGACACAGTGCACTGTTGTTTAATCAGACTCTATTAATAGGATTTAGATGAAGCATAGATTACATTGTATGTCACAGTACTGCAGAATTATGGATTTGCATTCTCATCTCTGTAGCTTGGACACCTTCATTGTATTCATTATCAGAATTACAATCTTTTGCCACATTTATGGCAAAAGAACTCATAGAACACCATCCAGTAAAATAATTCTAAATAAGGTAATACCTAAATGAAACTAAATCTCTTTAAGCATGCTGCAAGTACAAGAGTGTAGTAAAGAGCAAATAAGTTATACTTTAGAGAATATAATAAATGTTTTTTCTGAGACATTTGTTCTGCGTTTGTTTTACTTTTTCATAGAAAACTATGAATGTTAGTCAAGCTGAATGGACATGTTTGCTTCCTTGTCAGCAGTTTAGAAGTAGCTTGCCATTGTCTTTCCTTCTCTTTCTTCCTAAATGTTTTTTCCATTCTCAACTGAGCAACTATTATTTGATTTGCAATATTTGATTGATTTAAAATTAAGATAGATTTTCAGTGTAACTTCTGCATGTCACATAAAAGGATTGTCAAATATTATTCCATTATAGGTAACTGCCTAAGACTTGAGAAGACTGTACAAGAATTGGCACTTATAAGTGTCTACATTTATTTGAACTTTACCATATCATTTAACATTTAACAATCATTTTTGCATACTACTATATAGTTAATTCTTCATGATAAAATCTGCATAACAAAAATCTAGCATTATGCTCTTCAGATCTTCTGTTTTAAGAATGTTGAGCTATGAATGTTTAGTTCGAAATCTCTGCTGTAGATATAAGCTTTAAATTTACTTCAGAAAGACATTTGTGTATAAATGTAATAGTTTAGTTGACTGTATCATTTACAATTTTGTCTCTAAGTCCTGGTAACTGTGGCCTAAATGTTTATTTAAAAGGGTAAGAGGCTCCATTATCGTTAAAAGTTGGGATTAGCAACAAGAATATTAACTGCTAAGCCAATTTTATTTTCAGTTTATTTTTTTGTGTTTTGATATACCAGTTATATTTCAGAGTCAATTTATTTAGAAAGTTACCTGTTTAAGGAAACAATTCATTATGTGTCGTGGAACTGATGAGTTCAGTAGAGCCACCTTTTAATCCTTGATTCCCTGTGGATTTTCTTTCACAAAGCTTTTTCCCTTTGAGTCCCTAAAACTACAGCCCTTTTGACTGAATAGAGCCTATTTTATACACCACCCTGCTCCCAATCCAATTAAAGGTTCAATAATAGACGGATTATGGAAAGTTTACTTCTTAGCAGAAGTGAAGCTTTGGAAATAGTATGTTGATAGCAAAAGGGAATGTGAGGGAAAGCGGAGAAAATTAAGGAGATAATGGTCAGTAATCTTACCTTGTCTGATGTTTGCGCTGTTCACACTATAGCAGACTCTTAGAATAAGAGGTACAATGATTCACATTCATTAACCATTTTGTTGCTGGAATTTAGCTGTCTCTTTAATTTTCTTCACTCTTGCTTTTGTTATCTGCATTTTGCACAAACACCATCTAATCTTCTAGTGCAGGTCTGGAGCTATGAAGCCTATGAAGCAGTTTGGCCCCCTCTCCAACTTCTCTTTTTGTGTGGCAAGAGGTGATGGTATTTTCCCTTTCACAGCTTAACCTGAAAAAGATAATTTAATAAATAACATATACTTCTATTTTGCAAAAATGTGTGTTTTGCTGGATTATTTCTCTATTTTAAAAATATTTAAAATTAATACATTAGGAGCATGCCAAACAACGCTAATGTTACTTAAACATCTGCTGTACAATTAAGTCTATATTAAATAAACAATAAACCAAAAATACTTTTTAAAAATTCTTATGTAACAAGTTATTGCAATAAGTTCTTCCTTTCCTTGAGAGAAATTGAATCAAGAAGATGCACACTGTTCTTTGATACCTACAAATTACATGATTGATTTATAAAACATTGCTCTAAGCATTCTGTTAAGCATCTTTGGTTAACAAGGTGTTAAAATCTTTTTCTTGCTCCAGGACATTGAGATATGTGTTAGAGAGTTGAGATAGGAATGTTTCTTTGTGTCTTCCAATCATTTTTGTTGCAGATAAATTAATCCTTTTCCATTTTGTAGAACAAACTGTAGTCATTATTTTCAGCTACATTGCTACCTTATTATTGTTAAAATCTCCATAGAGCCTTTTTCTTTGCCAAGCATAGTGGATTTTAGTGGGCTAAATGTTTAATGAGTCAATGTGTTAAAGGCTTCACTTTTCTTCCAATTAACCCCAAGACCACTCTGGCATTTTTGTAAATCCACAGAAGTATTTTGTGAGGCCTAAAGGGTAAGCTGCAGGCAGGCTGTGAAGAATGTAAAAAGACTAACCTGCTAACAAACACAAGTGCAGTAGGACAAAGGCAGTTTAATCCGTATTATGGTAAATGCAGGCTTAGTGTTCCAAAAGGTCTTTGCAAAGTGGAACAAAACAAAAAGGACAGCAACAATAAAAATCTAGTGCTTTTATTTTTATGCACAAAACGTTGCAAAAGAAAAACTTATAATAGCATTAAAAAACTTTTGAATAGTGGTTTTAAATATGATACTAAACATTGTAATTGTTTGCCAATTACATAAAGAAGGTAAAAGTAACAGTAGACACTGAGATAGATGAATATTCATGAGACTACTCCAAAGGGGTATTTTTGTATATTTATGTAACACACAGCAGCTATATAGATTTAAAAAAAAAATCTGTTTCTGTATATATAAATATTTAATGAAATAAAATTCAGAGTTGCTGGGAGGGATTTTGCAAATAGATGAAGAAATCATGCTTGTATTAATTTTCTCCAAATATTTCTGAATAAAATGTAGAAATAAAATTTCTTTCCATTAAGCCCTATAAGGTATGTGTTCTGGTGATTTAGTGGCTGGGCAGGATTCTATTCTCCTATCCAAACAAAAATATTCACACGATTCCTCTGTGTGTCATCATCATTTACTATACTTTGAACTTAGCCATTTTAAGGCCATGTGTAGTCATCTTTTTCTGCTGCTCAGCTATAAATTGCTTTTGCTATATTTGTTTAAAATAACCCCAAGATGATTATGGTTATACTTACATTGTAGTTGTAACTACTTTATGGATTCAGATAATTTGATTCTGATAACCATCTATTTAGTAATGTCTTTCTTTTGTATTCCTTTTTCAATTAGATTCTTGCCAACTTTGTAAGAAAAACGAAGTTTGAATTATTTTTCAAATTAAAGAAATTTTTTTTTTGACTGATGTCGGAAAGACAGCATACTTTTCCCACTAACATTCATTTTAAATGGTGTTTCTGTGAGCGCATTGCTCATAGTAATCATCATTACTCATTTCTTCTAAAAATTAAATCATTTGTGTTTGATGCTGTTTCATTTTAAAACTCTGAGAAATATGAATATTTACAATAAGTAGAAAATTGAATAAAGTTGAGGGTGACATTTTCACCTATCACAGGAAAAAGAATTGTATAAATTTTAATCATGAATAACAGTATGGTTTATTTCAATTTCTCTGGAATGTATCGGATAAGAAAGGATGAAGAGACATTTTAGATCCTTGAATGATTACTATCTGGATATATATTATTGGATGACTCTGAGACTTGAGATAAGCAAATGTTGGAAGTTAATTGTGAACTTTAAAAACAATATATATTTTGGAAATAACACTAGAGGTTCAAAACACCAGCTGCTCATAGATACAGCAATCATCCAAGATTAAGGTCTAAAAACCAATCTGAGCGCAACTTGGATTGACCGTAGGTAAGTCTATGACTCAAGACCAGACTGGATCTGTGAATACTTGGCATTGTACAAGGTTAACACTAAGAACTTTCCACAAGAACTCAGTGGAATTGTGGAAGATAGCACTGGAAGCCAATTCAACACAATTTGCACAAGTGGTCATCAAGTGTGACATATTACAAAGTGGTGCATTGTGTCTACTGTTGTTCTGTATCGGCTTCAACCAGCTCACATAAGCCAGATAGTTGCAAGGATTGGATATGGATAGAACTTCAAGAATAAAACTACTATCAGCCACTTCCTCTACACGGATGATATCAAGTTGTACTCTGGGCTGCTGCAGGCTTCAATCATGCACACATACACACAATTTCTTGGTGATTATCTGTTTACTACTAGAGTGAAGAATCTGTGGTGAAACAAGCACAGCAATGTAAACAAAGCTGAGGTTTACCTACAAGATTTGCTTTGAGAACAGGATAACACTGAAGAATCATCCAGAATCAAACAAAGATTTTAGAGCTGGGTCAATGTTGTTAGTCCAAAGATCACAGGTCCAAGATTCAGAGTCCACACACAAATGTCAAAGATGAGCTGGATGTCAGCCATTGTTTTCAGCAAATGAGCACCAGCATGGCAGATTCTTACACGATTGCAGCCAGCTGTCACCAATCAGAAGGTTTACTTATTTGCTTGGCAAGGAGCCTAACAGACCTTTTCTGTTCTGTTCTCCTCTCTACTTGTTTCTTCTATGGGCTGGGAGGTCTTAATCATCCTTCACTGATACTCCAGCCTATTGAATGTTTTCTCCTGAAGCTGATATACCAGAGGTTCAGCTGGAGCTTCTTCTTCAATGTCAGATTCAGAATCTGAGACCTAATCCTGGGCCATGACATGCTAAGAGTGAAGGAGACATAGATTCACTTATCCACCTGAAATGGATCTACAGTGAGGACAATGGTATGTTATTTAGACTGGAGAAATGTGGCCAGTTAATCATAAAGAAAGAGAAGATAAGTAAAACTGTTGGGGTAGAACTACCAACTACTGCATAGCAGACATACATACCAGCCACTTGGTATCTTATAAATACATGGGAACTATGATGAGAAGGCAAGGAAGACAGCAACCTCCAAATATTGTCAAAAGATAAACCAGGTTCCAAAGAGGAAGCTTAATGGGAAGAACAAGATCCATGCCATCAACACCTATGCCCTGCCAGGCATCAGATATTCTGCCAGTATAGTGAACTGGCTAAAGGAGGTCATGGAAGCTGATGACCTCAAAGCACCTCACAATGTACAGCAGTTTGCATCACAAGTCCAATACCCAGAGACAGTACACCAGCCTGTATAGGGGGCTGGCAGGATCTGCTGAGGATCAAAAGTACCATCCTGGATAAAACCAGAAAATCTAGGATCCAAGATGACGTCCAAAAATGAACTGTTGAGAGAATGCCTAAAACAGGAAACATAAGAGGAAGACCAAACAGAGGAAGTGCTATTACAAGATGATACCCTACATGGAATGTACCATCAACGGGTAGCTGACATTAAACTTCTACTGCTGGCTGGAAAGGGCTGGGCTAAAAAAAAAACTGAGGCACTGATCCTATCAGCACAAGAACAGATACTAAGTTTCAGATCCATAGAAGCAGGGGTCTACCACGCTTGGCAAGACTCAAAATGTAGACTATGAAAAGAGGCTTCAAAGACACTTCAACATGTAGTGTAAATTGTAAGATGCAGGCAGGAACAGCACCACCAAAATGGTTGGCATGATATACAGGAACTTCTGCATAGAATATGGCCTAGACCCTTCCAGGTTCAGATGGGAGGTTCCACAGAGAGTTGTAGAGGATAACAGGGCTAAGACCCTGTGGGATTTCCATATCCAGATGAACAGGCAGGCACTGGCCAATCAACCGGACATTGTGGTAGTAGACCAGAAGACAGTGAGAGTGACAAACATAGCAGTGCCAAATGATAGCATCATCAGGAAAAAGGAGTATTAGGATTTGGAAAAGTACCAGGCCTGAAGAGCATGTGAAAAGTACAGGTAAAAGTAGTCTCAGTGATGATAAAAGCAGTTGGAGCTGTGACTCCTAAGTTGGAAGAATGTCTGCCACAGATCCCAGGAACAACATTAGAACTCTCTCCCAGAAGAATGCATTACTAGGAACTTTCAATCTCTCCCTCTATTCTGCACTACCTTAAAGAGAAACAATAAGGCTCTTTTCAGTTCTGGTACATAAAGGATAATATAAACCAACCCTTAATTAGTAGGACGTGTCTTAATCATTCAAGAAATTCATGATGGTATTCCCTAGGCAGCCAGAGCTGCCTGGTAGCAACAAGATACAGGATTTCAATGTGTAAACAGTGATAACGGTGATATGTCATTTGTATTACAATTTGGCTGTTAATTGTGCTGAAAGCTACAGCTTAAGAGCAACTTTCTGTCCAACAATGTAAAATTAAAAATGATATAGAAAGATATGTTGTGGAAAATTATAAAAATTGTACCTGTTGAATTTCCGAGTATCCAATTTAATTTAAATGATGTATACTGATTTTTTTTTGCATTTGATGATAAGAAAATGCATGCCTTTTACAGAAGCTTCTAAAATACCCATGCATTTCCATTTACTAATAGGAATTTTGTGGCTACAGACCGTAGCTATGATTAAATCTGGGTTAGCTAATATACTTTAGAGAGTACCAAATTTGATTGTATAAAAATGTATTAATTCCTTTATATCAGAAATGAAAACAAAATCTCAACAAGAAGCAAAATTTACATTCTTATTTTGCTGGAATACCTTAGTGATTCTTTTAGTAAGAAATTCTATATATCATCCATTTGATTCAGCATGGATAGTGAGATTATAGAATAAATAATGTGTTCTAAACTTCTAAACAGCTCTGAAACCAATATTCCCTAGCCCCAAAACAGGTGCAGAACAGGTTTGGTATATTTAGTAAAAAAAATATGTATGTATACCAGGGGTCGGTTGTCATATTGACAGAGAAAGCAGGACAAATGGACTTTGTTCTTAATAGCAGTTACTTGAAATAATAATTACATGTAGATCAGGATGTGGTTAAAATAGTTTAAGGTGATTACCATAACAGTGCAATAAACAATATGATTGTTTTTTATGTGCATCATATCTTGACATTTTTTATCATACCCTGCAGACATCTTTAATTAGATGTAAAAATGATGTTGAAGTATGGAGAAAAAGGAGAGTGGAATGATGAAAAAGTTTCACAAGGATTCACCTATATTAAAATAGGTGACTTTATAAAATTGGGCTTAAATACATTGTAAATATATTTTCCACCCATATTACATCAGAATCACCTGTATTGAACTCAGCAGATATTACAAACCTGACACAACAGAAACCTTCCAAAATAAGCAGAAATATTCTTCAGAATATGTAATTATCTCCTTGTAATTCCCAAAGTTTTGCCAGAAGGTAGAGAGTGCTAAGAATCACTGGGTTAAATCAGGCTGACTTTGGACATAGGAATGGTCAACATTCAATGGCAGGTGGACCAAAGCAGTCATAGAATGGATCCCGCATGAAAGAGACCTAAAATAAGATGGATCAACGACATCAGCAAGTATTGCAGGCCCAATTGCCAAAAGAAAGCTCAGGACCATATAGGTTGGAAACATGCGGAAGAAGCCTTTGTCCTGCAGTGAATATACAATGGCTAAATTGATGATGATGAATTCCCAAAGGTACTACAAAAAGTTTTTCTTAATCACATTATTTCTTGTATTTGCTTTTTATATTTAATATGATTTATAAAATAAGAGAAAATATTTTCCATTTAAATTACAAGAAATAATAAAACTACATTACCTGATGGGTAAGGTGGTAGCACTTTAGTTTTCCAGTGTATACTACAAACCTGTTTAAAATATATTAGAATATCATGGGAGGAATTTTAAAGAAAATAGCTTGCTTTCTATTTTCCAAAAACTCACAAACGACTCCCTCTAACTTCTACTTTTATTCCTTCTTTAAAATACCTTTTAATATCCATGTAAATGTAGATATAGGAAACAAACAGGCATTTCTGGAAACAATTTGAATTGATATTGTCGGAATAACTGCATACCTACAAAGGATTTAGTGTACAGTTTGCAAATATTATAATTAAATCATAATGAGATACATGAGACACTATTTTTGTCATAGTTTCATCAAGCTGATTTTGTCAGCGCTGGTGCAGAACCCTTGACACATCACTTTGAGTGCTCATTAGGCAGCCAATGTCTTTAAATGTTCATGAATTTGATGAACTCATTCATCTGTGGGAGTGACATTTTATGCTAGGTAGGAAAAGAAGAGACATTTTATGCTAGGTAGAAAAACTTACTCAACCTTATTATTTCTTGCTTTGGGGATTCTGCCATACATTTGTTCCTTTACAATTATTTACAGCAACACTTATACAGTCAACCAAAGAATTGGAATACGAGTGACAAATGCTGTAACCCAACACTTCAAAGTATCTAGTGGATATTTTTGCTGCTGTCAGAATTAACTTTTATTATTTTTTATGGCTCTAATTATGTGCATATCATTTTATAGTAAATATTGAGTTTTAAAGTTTTAAAATTAATTTTTTATGACTTAAATATGTCAAATGGAGAAAAAAAGAATGCAATTTTTATAATTCAGTCTTTTTATCGGTTTAGGAATATATGGGGAGTTTTGGATAAACTAATTGAATTTTCACACTATCATACCTTGACACTATAAGCAAAGATAGGACAAGGCTTCCACTTTGGTCTGAGCAACAATTAATCCATGATCTTTCCAATTAACTGTAGCTTAATATTTCAGCTAAGCTTCTTAGTTTGGAACGAATCCAGTTGTTTTTTTAAATTTCCATTTCAATTCGTTTCCAAAATGGATAGCTACAATTTATCATTTCTGATAAACTGTTGTATGAGTTAAGAGTTTCTTATAGGTATAATCAATTTAGTTATTGAGTTACATATTTTAGTTACACCTTGAATAAATAACATTCAGAATTTTAGTCTGCCTTCACATCTTTCTAATTAATAATACTGTAGAAAACACAAGTTTACAGCATCATTCAATCAACTATTATTCACTCATCACTCATCAAAAACCACTATTAGTGTCAAATGAGAAATCCTATCCATTTTCTCATACTTTTTTCAGAGCAGAGGAAAGAATACCTGTCTCTTTTGTTAAGGTTGAAAAGTATTCATCTCCTTCTTGTTCTGAACTGCTAATCCTTTAATCAATATGAGAACTAACTCTCACATTGACTGATTTTAACTGAGCTAGGAAGCCAACCAGGCCTGCTTAATATTTGGATGGAGAACCCCACTCAGTTAATTGTAAGCTGACCTGTTAATTAAAAGCACCCTGAACAGCAACAGCAAAACATTTTAATTTTATTGCTAAGAAAACTACAATAGTACATCCAGGAAGTCATGATGAATTGACATTACTCAACTCAATTAAGCAAGTTAATAAAAACTAAAAGAAAACCTGGGATAACATTCTTTTTTTATTTTAGATGATTGATCAATTTCATATTTTTTTTAAAAATAGAAATATATATACACTATATATTTAATATGTATGTATGTATGTTTCAGAAACACTGAAAAAGAATATGGATTGAATCCATTCTCTGGAATGCCTTGAAGGAATGCAAATTGTCTCTTTCTCACAGTTTAGCACTGGTTTACAATTTTGGCATCCATCAAAAGCTTTCTCACTTATCTTGCATTTGAGAATCCATAACGGGAATAACAGTCTAATTATCTCCATTGTTAAATATTTATATTTTATTGTGTTTTTTGAAATTATGTTGTATTATATATACATGTGTATACATATATTTACAAATGCAGACACACAGACACACACACACACATATATATATATATATATATATATTTCAATAATGATGGTGAAAATGCGACTCCCGGGCATAATTATAAATGGAATGAATAAAGCGCGTTCACCAGGAGAGTTTAAAGTTAAAATACTTTAATTAAAGTATTTTACTATATTAAAAGGTTGCCAAGCTTTCGTTGGGAAAACTCCAACAACACACACACACACACACACACACACACACACACACACACACACACACACACATATATATATATATATATATATATATATATATATATATATATATATATATATATGGTACAAATAAAATACGAACACCAGGAGAGTATAAATATAAAAATATACTTTACTAAAAGCTGCCAAGCTTTCGTTTGGAAACTCCAAACATCATCAGGGCATATATATATATATTCTGTAATGTTTATTTTATACGTTACCTATAGATGCATTGTAGGATAGGATATACTTGAATACTTAAAAGTATATTGTTTCTTTTTGGTTGTGCATGTCAGGTGTGGATCAGATGATTCAATAATATGGTTTGAATGCCCATATACGCTCATCATCATCTTGAATGAGACCGATGACGGTTTTATCATCTTCAAACTTTAATATACTGACAGAGGGATCCTTTAAGATTCAGTCATTGGTATAGAGAGAAAAGAGCAATGGAGAGCTCTGGGTATATTCAGTGTGATTTTACTTAGCTTCACCTGCTGCTTTCTATCTGTTAGAAGGTTTATAATCCACCTACAAGTATGGTCAGGCAGAACTAGCTCAGTCAGTTTGAAGAGAAAAAAATGTTGGAATGATGGTACTGAATGCTGAACTGAAGTCTACAAAAAGGATTCTTGCAAAGGTCCTTAGGGATTCAAGATGTAAGATATCAAGATGTAAGATACAGTGCAATGCCATATTAACAGCATCATTTGCCAATCTGTTTGAACAGTTGGCAAATTGCAAGGGGTCTAGCAGCAGATCCGTTATGATTTTCAGATGAGCCAGCACTAACGTTTCAAAGGTTGTCATAACTACAGATGTCAGAGCAACTGCCTGCAGTCATTCATTCTTTTAGTTTCTTATTTGTATTTCTCTTTTAAATATTAAGACATCAGCCAGTTTCTTTTGTATATCTATTACAATATCCAGTTCCATGTCATTCTTGTAGCATATCATTTTAAAAACCATTTCCAAATCACTCTCAATCTTGACAGGTAGAATTTATTCCTCTTTAATATTTTTTTTCTTCCATCAATTGGGTCTGATTCTTGGAAACTGCATGGACAAATCCCTGCAGTTTTCCTGACAAGGTTTTTCAGAAATGTTTTGTCATTGCCTCCTTTCTAGAACTGAGAGAAAGTGACTGGTCAAGGTCACCCAACTGGCTTTGTGCCTTAAGGTAGGATTAAAACTCATGATCTCCTGGTTTCCAGCCTGATGCTTTAACCCGTGCCCCAAACTGGCTCTATCTATAGAAGCAAATACTCTTCAAATGAACTCTTAAAAATATCCTTCAATATATCCAATAAAACAAATATTTTGCTTCATTCTATAAGTTTACTTTGAGTGTTCTTCCCTTCTTTAGTACTCTCTAATTCCTTCCAGTATCCAATTCTTAAAGTTTTGTCTAAAAAAATGTTTCAGAATAAAAGCATTTTTCCATGGCAAGATTTCTTTACAATTAAAATCAAAATCTTATTTCAAATTTATATGGACTCTTAATCAATTTGTAACTTTCTAAAATCAAAGTTTTAATCATCCTTTTGCTGTCTATTCAATATTTTTAAAAAAAATTAATTGGAAATTAAGATGTCTTTCACTAAGAATTGAAGGAAACTCACCTGTGCTGTAAAAACTGCCAATCCAAGAGTTCTTTATAGCTAACAAACCGTTATCAAGCAATTTCCAAAACTGATTAGAAAAGGAAATATGTAAACTTAGTGTCTTTTCAAAGGCAGAGCTTTGGCAAAAGTCCTTGTCTCTCACAGGGCTCTAAACTCACCAGAGACTGCTACATTGCAGTCTTCGGACAGGAACAGCTTCTGGGCAATCTCAAGTCCTCTCCTTTTCCAGAGAAGAATTATAAAGAACTGGGCTACATACCAGCTCTTCATTCCACCACAGACATTAGCTGTGCTTTTAGAGGAATCTTCTTAGTCTACCATTTCTTCCCCAGAACTATATGTCTTTCAGTGAATCTATAATGAACTGGCTGAGAGGGACTTTTTTGTACTGTAATATACAAGTCTGCCAATATATCAACAGGTAGTATATTGTTCAGGTGTTTCCTGCCTTTTTTCTGCCTTCAAATGGCCTTAATGTAAGAAATGAACTTTTTTGTGTTGTAAATCCATGCTTGAAACAGATGAATTGGAGTAAAGTTAGTCTTCGACTTAGGACCACAATTGAGCCCAAAATTTTTGTTGCTAAGTGAGAAATTTGTTAAGTGAGTTTTGCCCCATTTTACAACTTTTCTTGCCACATTTGTTAAGTGAATTACTGCAGTTGTTAAATTAATAACACAGATAAGTGAATCTGAATTCTCATTGACTTTGCTTGTCAGAAGGTTACAAAAGGGGATCACATGACCTCAGGACACTGCAACCATCATAAATATGAACCAGTTGTCAAGCATTCAAATGTAAATTATGTGGCCATGGGGACACTGCAACCTCATAAGTGTGAAAAATGTTCATGTCACTTTTTTCAGTGCTGTTGTAACTTCAAATGGTCACTAAATGAACTGTTGTAAGTCAAGGACTACAAGTATGTATCAGAATAAGGACAGAGTTTTCTGAAGGGTATAGACATTTTCTAGTGGGTTTTGTTTTTGAAGATAAGCTTGTATTATTTGAAATGGACTTCTGTTGCAGTAAAAGTAATTTTATCAATTCATGAAATATGTTTTTTAAAATAGAATAGGTAATTTAATAGTAACATTAATAGTTAACAAGAGTAGTTGCTCTGTGTTCTGAAAGATAAATCCTGGGTATCATAATACAGCAATGAAAATGAGGAGACATTTTAGAATCAAAAATAAAAGATTGAATGTGTATAATAACCAAATGGATAAACAATTTTAGTAATCAGGATCAGTATAATTTGAATCCCCTGTAACATAAATTGAACTTTTCAAACTATAGTTTAATGCACATTCAACAAAGGAGAAAATGGAGTGATTGACGTTCAATTTGTACCATGTTATTAACCATTTCCGCTTGACTAGATGAGTAAAAAGATAATGGATGAAGCTTTTATTATTGCCTTTCTGCTAAAATGAAGTGGTATAAAAGATAAGGTAATGAGATTAATGAATATAAGGTAAAGGAGTAATCAGTCAAATTCAAAGAGGGAGATGAAATGAGAGAATTTGGAAGTTGTAAGTTTTGTTTTTTTTAAAAATGGACCCTATCAGCATGAGCACAACTTGAAAAAATGGTGTTCTATGTATCCAGGTATTCATTGGGTTTCTTAATATTCACAACATTACAGATCAAGACCCTAATAAACTATGAAATTATTAAATGTAATTATTACTTGTTTTTCTCTCTCATAACTTTATTTTTTAAATAATATAATAAGCTTTGTGAAACTTTGCTTTTGCACAATAAAGAATATTTTTAGAGCCAGGCTTGATGTTATTAGTCCCCACAATTCTTAATGGGAGATTAAGAATCTGTCTATATATCAATGTTATGACACGCATGACTTTACATTACCCTTATTACCAATGTAATAATTCTTTAATTCTTCCTTTAATGACATGAGTTGGATTATAATTACAGATTTCTTAATTTTATCCTGTTGCATAAGGATTTTTTAAAATCCTAAATAGTATTGCTAGTTTTGCCTAGCAGCAATTGAAATCTATAAACAGATGATTAAGAGTACTAGTTATGAATGGAAATTGAAATTGAAAATTTCTTTTTTATTTTTCTTTTTCTTTTAAAAAATCTTTATCTGTCTTTATTACATTTTGTGGCCTTCATAGGCTCCCCCTTTAGTCTATATTATTATTATTATCATTATCATTATTATTACAATATTTTTAATGTTATATATTGTGTTAGCAAGCCTAGACTTTTAGTTATTTATCACTTATATATTTCAGTGATATTATTGAAATGGGTATATTTTTTTTGTTTGTATTTTATGCTAGAGCTTGACTGACATCAATATTTGATTGGTAAGTTTTGGGCTATGTTAGAATTACAGCAACATTCACATTTTATTCTTGTGGATGTTCAAAGCAGTTTGTATGAACTTGTTCCTTTTTTTTCTAATGGACAAACTGTGTAATAGACATAGATGTTCAAAGCTACCCAGGGAACTTAACTTAGTAAATACAGATTTAAATGTAGATCTTGTGTCATACATACATAATATTTAACATTTATACAGATTTATATTTAGGGAGATCTTTCTTGAAATCTTCTTGAGCACAGGTTTTCCTCAGGGCTGCTGCTGCTCATCCTGTTGACCCAAGACTGTTGTGCTAGGTTTGCCACCAACCATATTGTGAAGTTTGCAGATGATACAACAAGTAGTGGGCCTTATTCATGATGACAGTGAGGGTGCTTACCGCAAGAAGGTTGAGGGTTTGGTGAACTGGTGTAAGGAAAACAGCCTAGTTTTAAATACTGGAAGAACTAAAGAGATCATTGTCGATTTCAGAAAAGGCAGGCACAGCCACGCTTCTTTGTGCATTAATGATTCACCTGTGGAGATAGTTACCAGCATCTGGCTTGGCTGGCTTTTTTGCTCAACAGTGAGACACTGGTAAAGCGGGCACAGCAGCGCCTGCGTTTTCTGTGTTGCGTGAGAAAAGCACATGTTCCTTCCCTTGTCCTTACCACTTTTTACAGAGGGACGATCGAGAGCCTCCTGTCATACAGCATCACAGTCTGGCTTCAAACAGTATCCAAAGCAGAACATCCAGATTCAGTCACAGTTTTGTTCCATATAGTATTAACCTCGTGAACTCTAAAGCTTCCTCCTTCTGTTATGTATTTAAGATGGACAGTGTAATCACTGTCTATACATATGTTGTATATATTATGTTTAAATGTGTGTTATGTATGTTTACACTTCAAGAGCAAGCAACTAAATTTCATTTTTATTGTGTGCCATTGTGCCCACAGCAAAAAATGACAATAAAGCTTATCTAATCTAATCTTTCACAGGTTTAGCACTAGCTATCAGCAATATGCTGATGATGCTTAATTGTACTTCCAGTTAGGTTAAATTAGGTATCCTTAGATCTTCCTTGGATATATTATAAAAGGATTGGATATAGAAACTAATTTAAATCAACATAGTGTTATTACTCTGGAGATGAATTTCAGGATTTTTGAGATTCACCTATTGTACTTGGGAAGGCACTCTCACTTAAGAAAAAAACAGTAGTCTAGATGTTTTCCTGGCTCAATGCTGATACTGGATAAATATCGTATACGTGACAAGGAGATGTTTTTGCAGCTTCGGTGGCTATGTGATGCTACCTGGAGAAGAAAAGAGAGATGTGGCTTTGGTATTTCACAAACTAGTATAATCACCTCCATCTAGTTTATAGCAATATGGTCTTAACAGCTAACTGAAAATTCAACAGCAAAAGTGGAATAACTCATTACATCATGTTGAAACAGCTTCATTGTTGTCATTTGCCTTCTGAGTCCATTTCAAAGTGCTCACTACAATACATAAAGCCATAGGCCCAAATTACTTACAGGACGACCTATTTTTATATAGTCATTGGACTGTTAGGCCATCAATGGAGCACATTTAATTGTGTTGTTCTAGACCAGGCGTGTCAAACTCAATTTCAATGAGGGCCGCATCAGCATTGTGGTTGCCCTCAGGGGGCCGGGTGGGTGTGGCCAGGGTGGGTGCAGCCTACCGGGTGGGCGTGGATGGAGTGGGTGTGGTTTCAGCAGGCAGTGGGGCGCTCTCCTCACAACGCCAAGAGCTGAGCCAGGTGGTGCGAATCTGATGAGAAGTGCAATGCTGCCTAGCCCCCAGCCTGCCCAGTTTCAGCAGGCAGCAAGGTACAAGGCTGGCAAGCTTCGCACCGCCCGGCTCAACCTCTTGGCGCCAGGCTGCCTGCTGAAACCGGGCAGGCTGGGAGCTGGGCAGCATCGCACTTCTTTTTGGATTTGTGCCACCCAGCTCAGCCTCTCAGTGCTGTGAGGAGAGCGCCCCATTGCCTACCGAAACCCCTCCCTCAGAGCCCATCAAGCCAGATATGTGAAGTAGGCGAGGGCCATTTGCTGGCCACTTCCAGGCGATGGTACATTTCTTCAATCCTCACAAAGGTGACACCTCCCTAGCAATGCACCCAGGGGGTGGGGCCGACGTGGCAGGAACTGATTCCTCGCTGTTTCCAGACAGCCTTGTGGAGCTAAGACTGAATATGTTTCAGCATAGATTGCAACCACAAAATTATACATTGGTCCCCGGCTGGCCTGGGCCAGGGCCAAGGCAGTGGGGGCCATTCCCTCACTATTTTCAGGATGGCTTCGCAGGCCACATGAAACCACTTCGCGGGCCGCATCTGGCCCCCAGGCCTTGTGTTTGACATATCTGTTCTAGACATTTCACACAATGGATCCATATTATGGAATAAATTGCTATTTGAATTAAAGCAGGTTCTCCCCTTCTTATAGTTTAAAGTTACAACATACAGTATTTTTCAAGCTGTTTCTTTATTGAGAGGTTCATTAAAGCCTTTTTCAACTAATTTGTAAATATTTAAGGTTTATAGGTATATGCACTAATAAATTGTGGCTTGCAGCTTTTTAGCAAATGTTTTGCTGTTTTTGCATCCTGTAGTATATAATATATCATTCACTACATACATGAATATTTTCTCATTTTCAGTTAAATATTATTGTTAATCCTTGCTTGCATTTTGCGAAATAAATGGATGTTTCTCACTTTTTATCTTGGTAAGTGAGAGTGAAATGTTTTCTCCCTATTATATACCTGCTGAGAGAATTTTCAGGTGACAGCCAGTGTGATCAATCAATATGAAAAAGGACAGAGATTGCCCATCAGAGTGAGAAAAAATATTGTGGAGATGAAAATCATACTGGTGATAGCTAGTGCTATTCTGGCTTTTGCGACATTTGTTAGCTCTCTCCACTAAGTAGAGAAGTCAGAATTATAGTGAGTTGAAATTACTGTTTCATTGACTATATGGAGTTCTTAGGTAGCCACCCAGGCTTCATGGAAGACTGGGGCCTGGACTGCTCATAAATGACATAGGCAGACATGAGCAAGAATTCTCTATTCATCAGATTCTTAGAGTTCTGAAAATGCCAACAGTAATCCGTTATTCCTTACATATCTCCTAAGATTTTTGGTTCATCAAAACTTGGCAGTTGTAGGAGAATATGTCATGCTAGTATATAGAAGAAAAATAAAAAAATGTAAGGGATAAACATATGAAATACAAAAAATAATGCTATTTAATACCTGTATAAGGAGACACTATAGTCAAATTATTGCTAGATGAAAAAGTTAGATCTGTAACATTGCTATGAAAATGGTATACATAATAGCAATTATTAGGAAAGGAATTGGAAAAATACACCATCCACAGAATAGAATATTTGTAGCTCTTAGTACTCTCTGAGCTTGATTGCTTTCTTGCAGATATTTCATTACCCAGCTAGGTAATATTATCATAAAAATATAGAAAACTAATGGCAGAAAAGGACCTTGTAGTCCATCGAGGCTGCCCTTTCAGTTTGTTTTGTGTTTTTAATTTATTTATCTATTAAGTATTGTTGTATTTTATTAATTTTTTGTTGGATTATCAGTGCCAAAAGGGAGTGGGGTTTGCTCTTTGTTTATATACCAGTGGCTTGCCCTGTGAATGTTGGTGGAGGTGTTCTTGGTAGTTCCTTGATTAAGCTGTTATTTACTGTTTGATTGTTTGTCTGAGTTGGTAGTTCCAACTTTCCTTCCAGTGAAGGGAAGATTTCACATGTCATAATTAATTAATGACATTTGTGACCACAAAAAACTGTAGGTCTCTTAAGTGATGGAATTATAATTGTTGGTTTGCAAAAAAAATATGGGAAAGATGCTGTTTATGGGCATTTCATATGGTATGGTGTTATCCTATCAGTTTACTGACTTGACTTTTCCTGGACTTGGTAATCCACCAAATAGAAAATTATAGACATGTTTTATTCATTTTTTTCATTCATTTATTTAGTTATTCATTTATTCTTTCATTCAATCAGTTTAGGTATGTTATGACTCCAGACCAACAATAGAGAAGCATTCTTTATAAAATAATTACTGAAAATAATATTGTCATGGTTCCAACTGACAGAGACGAATAAAGCAGAATTCTGAAGCTTGAAAATCTCTCAAAGAACATGTTTATTAGTTACAAAAGTATCAGCATGGTCAAAAGTGAAATCAAGTCTGAATACACGTAACAATTGTCCAGTTACAAAGTTTAATGTCCAACTCACAAAACTATGCAATCAACTACGTTCCCCAATATACTCATTTGGTGGGTTTTTTATGCAACGCCCAGTCCCTACTCGCGGGAGCAGTAGATGACCTTGGTTCCCATGGGACAGAAGATTTGACTAACGAAGCACCTGTGCAAGCCCCCTCCCTCCATTCCACGTGGCAACCTCAAATGAGGGGGAAAAATGGCTGCAGTCAGGCTCATTTGCAGAATTGGTACATCTTGTATTTTGAGCAATTCTGCTCATTTGCAGAATTGGTACATCTTGTATTTTGTTTGTATATTTGTAGTTGTCTAGGGAAGTTGGTTGACCAATTGTATCCTCCTAACATCCCATGAAGAAACAGATTATGTTATAGATGTTTTGATCAACAATTATTCGGAAGATTTGTTATTTCTGTTTGTTACAGCTTTTAATTTAAAGGATTATTTGCTTTTAACTATTATTGGCTATTAATTTAGTGGATTAATTTTCATTAATAAAATTATTTGGACTAATCTCTACTGTTTGATAGCCAATATCAGCTCTTAGTTTATGCTAATTTTATCTAGATTCTGTGGGTTGTAGCTGTTGTGCTAAAGCATCTGTCCTGCAAGTAATACTTGAGAAAGCCTAGATGCCAAACTTTTCTAAGGCAAGCTGTTCAATGAGGCCATATAATTAATGGAAATCAAATTAATTCCATTTTTGTTTCTTCTGCTTGTGGCAAGAAAATCTAAAATTGAGCATACAGAAAAGTATAATTTTGCTGCACTGCCTTTCAGAAAAGTTTGAAAACAAATAAACAGAGATTAGAAATAAGAAAAGGTCTGTCATAAAAGCAAATGAATAATTTACAGGCCATGGGCTTTGAGGTATATCAGGTCAGCAGAAATAATGCATTATGAAAAAGGAATTCAGTTTGCTATAAATCTGTCTATCTCAGCAGCTTAAAATAAAACAGTTTTACCCATCTCAGACAACATTAGTGTGTTAGTCTCTGCTTCATGTATCAAAAATCATTCTCTGAAAATATCAATATCATTGGTTAATATAAATGAAATTAATTTTTAAAGCTAGCTAAAGGTTGACATATGAAAAATTGCATTACTTTGCAGAAGAGAAATTTCTGTCTTCTAGTGAAATTTCAGGTCAGGAGGGCAAGTAATTTTCACAATCTTCAATGGGAAGCAGTGAAATATGAACTTCATTGTCACCTAGCCCCAAAGCGATAAGATAAAATGAGCTGATACATCATTTGCTGTGGTTTTATCATCTCCTGCAATAATTGGAAGAGAAAACATAAGAGGTCCTCCCCCCCAATCTTGCCTCCTTACTCAGACTTAAACCATTTTAGTCTGATCAATGCAAAGGTCACACAGCATATTATTTATTTATTTTTAATTCATTGTGCTTGCTAAAATGTCTAGTGAAACATTAAAATAATGAATATAGTTAATTGAGTTTGTCATGTGAAAGTGAATGAGAACGTATATCAAGCTGCAGTGTAAATAGCAAGCAAAAATGTTATGAGGAAAATTTCAATAAATACATGAATAAACATTTTTCATTTAAACTTTATTTCAAATAAATGACTACTAATAATTAAGTTTTTTAACATCATTGTCCTGTTCTCTTTGTTAGACATGTTCACAAGCTTGATGTTATCTGAACCACAGAAATATTTGTTTTTTCTCTTACAAGGAAAATAATTCACAATTAGGCACAGGACATATTTAATGAATCTGACATTTTCTGATATTCACATGATACTAATATTCTGGTCATTATTTAATTAGCTTGTATAAAGAAATTATATTAGCCCAAATTATTATTATTTTCTTCAGTGTTGACATAACAAAAATGTTTGTTAAAAAAGAAAAGAAATAGAGCCCACATCAGATTGAATGATCAGTACATTCCTAGGTGAAGGAAGTTGACACAACCTCCAGAAACAATGTTAAACACAACATAGTTCCTAAAATTTGAATACATGCTGGATATTTAGTTATTTACAAATTAAAAATAAAGCCAATGTATATGGCACATGTAAAAATTTAAATTTTCACTTAGTACTTTATTATATCTTCTTGGGCAGAAATAATAGCTTGCAAACATTTCCAGGTAAGAGAATTTATATTCATGCGTTTAGATTTTTTTTCCTTCCATTTCTTATAGTGCTCTTGTAGCCCAGAAATATCCCCAGATTATCATGTATCCACTGCATATCTGAGATCTCTATTTTTAATAATATTTTTACTAAATGTTTAGTAATATTTAAGTCTAGGTAGTGTGGAACCAATTTAAAACCACTGTCTTTCTTTATGGTAAGTACTTTATGGTTCATTTTGGAGGTATGCATTGGATCATCATCTTCCTAAATGTCCAATCTCTTTAATCCTAACTTCTATTCAGTAGATGATTCTAGGTAGCAGAAATTTTCAATAAGTGAATTCACTTCATATTTAGATGAAACTGCATTTAGACATTACATCATGTGTTATACTGAAGCATTGTAAGCATTCTTATCTGTTCTTTTAAGAGGACATTGTAAAGGCAGTGCTAGATAAAAGTAATGGCATATTATTACAGGTGTCACTCTTGTGTGCTTATAAAGCTATATTTTAGCATTATTTCAAAAATGTGTATTTAGTTTTTCTACACTGAAGAATAGAATTAAATCATTTAACACCTGAATGCAGTAACTGATCTAAAAAGGAAATGGGATATTTATGAATTAGAGGCAATTTTTATTCTAATGTGTTTGTTTCCAAAATTAGTGATATAGCTGAGTTCAGTTTAGTACCACTTTAGAATAAAGTACTCTTTGAGATTGTCATATAAGCTCTACAAAAATAAAATTTGTTTTTTCTAAATTAGTACATCCAAATGTTTGGTAGCTAAAGCTCTAAGTCAGGCATGTCAAACTGCTGGCCTGTGGGCCGGATGCACCACACTGAAATCGCCCACCCCATTGCCGGCAATGGGGAAAAAGTCCCGATACGTCGCACAACGTCACATGATGTCGCGAGTTTGACGTGCCTGCTCTAAGTCATACGATTTTTTTTTAACTGTGGTTTATGTCTGGGGTCCCCAATTCCCGGTCCACAGCCCAGTGCCAGTCTGCGACCTATTTGGGACCAGGCTGCAGAAGTGGGCATGTGCACACACGCAAAATCATCCTCCCTACCCCCTACCCTGCTACTGCCGCCTCTGCTGGTTCACCAAGCCAGAAAGATTGGAGATCACTGGTTTATATGATTGGTTTGGCTTATCAAAGCATACTTCATAAGGACTGAAGTTATATAGCATGCTAAGTCAGTAATTGTTTTCAGGCCACATATAATTTTGACATCCAAGATGTGAAAACCTAAAGCTAAGAATTAAAATGTTAAAAATACAATTAATTCATCACATTTTTTAAATTTTGACAAATATACTTGTTATGAGTAGTAGGCAGTGAGGGAAGGATACAGGAGTGACTCGGATGTCTGCTTGCAAGGTAGGGCTGGCTGGGGACACTGGTAGTTGACAGATGAGCCCTCTTCCTTCCTGGAGACAGGGAGCTGTTGGTGATATGCTGAGGTAGGAAGAGGGGGTTCAGTTTTCTTCATGGTTCATTGCTATCTTTGTACCTTTGGCAGGTAATTCTGCAGGTCAGCCGAGGAGGAGGAGAAATGACTTCCAACACTCCTTGCCAGCTTCCACAAGCAACCTCAGTGGGGAAGTTGGCAGAAACTTGGAAGTTGTTCATGCTCCCGCTTTTTTTTTTTTACTGCCTGTGGTCATTTTGTTTCTTTGTTTAAATAAAAAAATACCTTTGAAAGGATGACCTAGTGGGTCATAGGTTCTCTAGTGCAAGGGTCCCCAATCCCAGTCCATGGACCAGTACCAGGCCACAAAATGCCAGCAGCTGGTCCACACAAACAAGCAAAGCCCCATCCACAGAATGCAGGCAGCATACAAAACCACGCTGCCTCCGGTCCGCGGAAAAACCTCTCTCCATGGAACTGGTCCATAGTGCCCAAAAGGTTGGGGACCTCTGCTCTAGTATGTCACATGCTGTCTGATGTTACCTAAAATTTGATTTATTCTCCATCCAATTCCTAAAACTAGATAAAGAAAACCCAATTAAACAAGTCAAAAATGTTATACTTGTTCATTTATTTGAGGAAATTATTCAATATGCACATGTCAACCCAAAACATAGAAATCAACCCAAAACACACAAACAATTCAAAACACACAAGTCATATGACTAAACAATGGTTAGAACAGAAGAAAGCTGTTGTTTTGGAATGGCCCAGTTAAGCCTTGCCCTTAATCTTATAGAAGTGTCATGGAAGGACCTGAAGTGGGCAATTCATAAATGTATTTGAACTGAAGCTGTTCTGTAAGGGAGAATGGGCTAAAATTCCTCCAAGCCAATGTGCAGGATTGATGAGCAATTATTGGAAATTTTTAGTTGCGGATATTCTTGCCCAATGGGAGGACCCCAGTTACCAAAAGCCGTGATTAACATACTTTTGTTATGTATAGTAAAAAATACCACAGTTTATGCAGAAATATTTAAAAGATTCACAAACTTTTATATACTACTGTCCATGTATTTTTATAATATAAAAAACCGGGTAATATATTTTTCAGTTAAAATCACATACCTTTATATTAGCACTAACTTAATATATTTTCTGGAACTTTTCATTTGAAAAGCTTCATCTGTTAAAATCTTGCATTAGTTATTAATTCCTTCCCAGAAGTTGATAGCTATAGCTAGAAGTGAGGTTGTGCTGCTCAAACATTGATATATCTGTCAGGTACATAAGAAAAAACATTACTCCTTTTCAATGACTAGTGGGAATTAAACATAAAATAATACACAACACAACATTTAATAAAGGGTTCCATATGAATGGAATATGCAGAGTTCCTGAATTTGGTACAATATGCTAAAAATAAGATTTCAGATTAGAAAAATACAATTTAAATAAGAAAGGAGATATAATTTTCCAAGACATACTCCAAGATAAAAGATTACCTGAAAGGGAGTATGTGTGTATATCTTAGAAACTAATATGCCTAGTGTGATAACACAATAGGGGTGGTAATGATGTAGTTTCCATGGCAACTGGTTCACTGGAGGGCTAGACCTCTGTCTAGGGTGCTGTCAGTATGTGTGGAGTTTCCAAGGAAGAAAGTCCCAAAGAAGGTCTGCTTCACTTAATCCAGTTTTAATTGAACTCCAGAGACTTTGAAGTGAATCTACAGACAACGCAGATACCATTCCAGCAAGGAATGAAGGCCTGTTTTAGCTGCCACCAGACTCCTAACTTTTTCTAGTTAATGCTTCAGAAATTGCTTAGAGAAGCTTTTTTGGCTATCTGAAGTTATATTTAAGATTCATTAAAAAGAAAAATTGTAATTATAACCATGATTTATCGTTTAATATTAGGTAAGAACTGTTGTTACATTTTTATGATTAGCTACTAATTGAATAATCCAGGATATTAACTAAAGGAATGAAAGTTATATTTGTACAGACTTGGATTGCAGAGCTTAGTCCTGGATACAGAATGATAGATGTCAAATATTTCCTTTTGCCTTGTAATGTTTAATGATACAATATATTAGAATACCTTTATTCTAGTCAGTTGGTGACAGTATACTGCATTGTGGAACTTTAGAGTAAAGTAGGGTTAATGTAATTGTTTTATATTTTTAGAGGTAACTATGGAAGAATAGGAGAAGCTATTTATCTTCCATAATGTTTACTTTTGTACTGAAAACTACAAGTAAGGCAACTTTTGAAAAACAAATTGCAATAAAATATATGGAAGAGAAAGTATTTTCCAGAAAGAAAGAAACTCTGGATAGAGGGATAGGTGGGACAAATTTTCTCCTGGTAAGATTCAGCAGGTTGAAGTATTTTTTTTCTAGGAGTATGTAATGGAAAAAAGTAAATCAAAACCCAGATGGGATGCAGGTTAGAGTATTGAGCTAGGTCCAGAGAATCCCAGCTTTGTTTATATTTACAGGATTATTCTTATCCTTATCTCATCCTAAGTAACCTTAGAGGTACACTATTAAAATAATCTGTATGTGTCACCTTGAGTTCCAGATTGAAATAGTATAATAGTTGTTAGCAATAATAGTATTTACAGAACAGTAATGGTGTCTGCCTTTGTTTTGCTATTTAGATCATGCTTCCTCATCCTAGCATTACCTAATTTTTTATGTGAACATAAATTAATTATATATAAATGATTTTCAGTTTTGTTTGGTTATTAAACTGAGTGGTTTAAGATTTTATCATTGTGAAACTTTATGGTTGATGAAAAGAAACCTTCCCTCGCTAGACTACCAAAGTAACAATGTAGACTGAAGTCTGTTCCATAGACAGTGGAACCAACCATGTAGAATGAGGAGCTGATGAATAGACCTTTTTGGAATTTCTCTCTGGAAAAGGAAGGGACAATAGCTTCGTGCAAGAAGACCATAAGAACTTTGGGAGCTGAAGGATTTCCAACTTTGCTCAAACCACATTTTCAAAAAGACACTTGGTTCATATACTTCCTCTCTTAATCACTTCTGTAAATAGCTTATTAACAGCTTTTTGGATATTAGAAATCTTCAGAATGGAAAGTTTCATTACACTAGGTAACTCTCCTGCAATGCTTGGTGAAAGAATTTTTATGCAAATTTAAGAACTTACAATTTTTTTAAATTTAGGAATAAATAGAAAAAGAGTGATTAGAACATTGGTTTTAGAAAGCTATAAACAGACTAAGGGGATGGATGAAATAAGATTTGAAATTAAGTATAAGAAATCTTCCCTTAGGAAAATTTTATTTTTTATCCTGTCTTTATTATTTTTATAAACAACTGTATTCCGGATCCTGAACTGAGTTGCCTTCCAATCCAGATCCAGACAGATAATGCAACAAAATGGATTTAAACAAATATTTAATCAGGGAATCCTTAACAGAAACTTACATTCCTGAAGATGCGTCTAGTTAGTGAATATCTGTCCATTAAGTCGGTAAAATCAATAGCTTCTCCATATTCACTTGTGCCTGATTACATTCAATATCCAAGCGTACTGCATGGTTGGTTTGCACAAAGACAAAGGCATTCCAAACTGGCACATGGCCAGGATATCCTGTCATGAACTTTAATGGCTCCTCCTTTCCCCCTATTAACATGGGATAGCTGACTAGCTAAACTACATTACCCATAAGCCACCTCTTAAGAAGACAGCACTTAATTCAATAAATGCCAAACATTCTAACATACAACTCTACATGCTCTAGTCAGGGTACAACAATCCAGAACAAACTGAAAGTGGTGAACATAACTAATAATCTTCTCTCTTATTTTCTCCAGAACACCAACCCTGTGAGATGAGTTGGGTTGAGAGATAGTGACTGGCCAAAGTTGGCCAGGCAGCTTTCATGCCTAAAATGAGATTAGAACTCACAGTCTCCCACTTTCTAGCCTGGTGCCTTAACCACTAGACAAACTGTTTATTGGGAAAAAAACATAAGATGGGACTTTGAAAGTTAGACACTAAAGGGAATAGAAAAGAACTAAAGATTATAACTAAAAGAGAAGAGACCCATTAATAGAGAACGGAGCAAGATACTGTAACTTTGGAAGAATTCAAGGAAATCTCCATTTAAAAACTACTTTTAAAACTGTCCAATCATAAAACTGCATTTAAGAGTGGTCGTAAAAGAGGAACAGTTTTTACTGGATAAGATTAATACTAAGATTGATTTGAATGTGGATTTAAAAAGTAAAGCTTACAAAAATGATAGGGAAAAGATTATTAGAGGATCTCTTCTCTTTTAATTATAATTTTTAATTCTGGCTGATGTCTTAATTAATTAAAAGAAGTATACAAATAACAAACCAGAACAGTCATTTGGATAACTTTTTTCTTTTAGACTTAAAAAACAGATTAATACATCTCTTTTGTAAGTTCAAAATAAGAAAGTTATCCAAATCACTGTTCTGTTTTGAAGGAGAGAAAGTTCTGGGATACTATTTAAAGGAATTAAAGATCAAGATCATTAAACACAAAGGAAAGGAATATGGTTTATTTAGTTAAAATATATATGTTGTTTCTGGTAACTCTTCATGACTTTTGCTGATTAGGACTGAATGATGAGATTTTCAGAATTTTTTAGAGATAAGAGATATGGGAAGAAGATATCCTTTGTTGTAATATCAAAGAAGATGAAAAGTTTAAAAAAATCTTTGTATTAGTACTTGTGAAGTTTGGTTTATCTGAAACCAGTTGGCTTATTTGTTCAAGGTTAAAATATATACTGTATGATGTTAGTAATAACTTTTTATGGACGTTTGCTGATTAGGACTGTAGGATCAAACTTTAAGAATTAATTTATAAATAAGAGTAGAGATATGGAAAGAAGATGATATATGAAGAAGAAATCCTTTATTGTAATATCAGAGAAGGTGATAAGTTATTAAAATTGTTTGTTCATGCTTGATGAAAGGATAAATTATATTTTATCTTTTTATTTATTATATTGGTTATCGGGGGTTTTTGCTCTGCACTTTTTATATTTTTCTTAGTTTGTATTAATTTTGTATCTTTTAAACTGTAAATTTTAATAAAATTATTGCAAAGAAAGAAACTGTTCCACATCCTTGAGTAGTGGTACTGATTCATTTGAATTGATCATGCTTCTCCTCTTAATTTTGAGTATAAAATAACTAAAGATAACAGGCAGGGTATGTATTTACTGTACACCTTTTCATAAATTAATGAAGCAATTGCTTATTTTAAAAATATATCTTATATTTGTTTTTTATCAGATACTTGCATATACGGATGGACTGCATGGGAAATGGCTGTTTTCAGAGATTCGATCAGTATTTTCTCGACGCTATCTATTGCAGAATACAGCATTGGAAATCTTTATGGCTAACAGAGGTAATTCTGGAAATGAGATCTTTTACGAGTTTGAAGTATGTATTCACTCCCTTACCATGTAAGATTACAATTTCCTAATAAATACCAGTCAGAAATGTTGAAATTTCTATGACTTTCACACACAAAAAGAATGCAAGCCCATCCAGAAATAAAAAAAACAAAACAGAAAATCTCCAGATCCAGGAGCCCTGACACCCATAGCATCTAGCTCGGGCAGGGGTAGGGATGTATTATCAGGATACCTATGATATTTAACATTGTGTTAATGAATGACCTTATCCAGCAAGCTTACGTAGATGTTAAACAGAAGCAGAGACAGTGTAAAGACATGAGGGATCTCTCAAAGTAAAGGATTAGATTTTTTCCCTCCTATCAAGAACTGGACCTGGAGAAAGGGAGAGAACCACCACAATACTTCTCTTATTTCTCGCCCCCAAAGTTGTCCAGAAGGCTACCTTGTTTAATGATACTAAAAGTCCCTGAAAGATCAAGAAGGGCCTGGCTGGGTCCTGAACTTTAATGATAATCTACATATGGAAATATTAATGTACAAGATGTTTCCCACCAATGAATGCCAACAATGCTAAGATAGGAAGGAGCACTAATTCATTTATCATACAGGTCCAACAATCAAAATTCTCAGACATCGTTGGTTTGTGGAAATTCTCAGTTAAGGCATAGTCACAGGGAACAGTTGTTACTACTACAACCTTCAGCACAATATAGTAAGAATAGCAAGGCTTTTTGCATTATAATCTGAGAAAGTTCAAAGTAATAAATGACAAAGTGATGGACAACATAAATGCATTATGAGACTAAAGATATGGGAAGGAGAAAAAGCAATCTCTCCACAGAAAATGCATCTGAAATATAGAAATGTAGCATGTTCTAGAACATCAACAGTATCAAAAGAAATTAAAAAGTGGACATTAGTGATTGCCCATTTTGGTAACTTGTCCTGTCTCAGATTTAAATTGCTTGTATGCCTCTTGGAACCTTTTTCATTTTAGCTGTTGACTTCAAGTGCTTCTTATAAAGGCATATTAAATAAGATTTTTTGTTATTTACCTCCAAAATGGTTTTGTTATTTTATGTTGTATATTCAGTTATAAGTACTTCAGAAAAATCAACAAATTTAATTTGGAACTTAGTTTACAAAACCTGGGTTCTTTAATAATTTTTTTATATGCCAGCTTTCATAACTTAATGATAAAGCTAACAGTGCTTGATAAATTCTTTTGTCCAAATGATAACAAGACAATTCATTTTATGGAAAGTGAGCACTATGTTGTTAACATTGTAACACTGTGTTGGGATAATGTCTTAAAAATATGCATTGCATTTTCACTATTGTATTATATGATTTATTATTCCAAGAACCATTGTGTAAATAACAATGAATAATATCTAAATGTGTCTTGTACATAGTTGCTGTCATGTTCAACTTTCCGGATCCTGCAACTGTAAAAAAAGTAATCAATTGTTTACCTCGTGTTGGAATTGGAACTAGTTTCGGTTTGCCTCAAACCAGGTATATTAACACTAACTCTTGAGAACAATTTCAGCTGACAATATTGCAATATAGAGTTGAAATGAAGAAAGCAAATAGCCAAAGTCAGGAAAAAAGGTTCAAAATCTAGGAAAAGAAAGCAGTCTCTTTTTAAATTTATTTTATTTGGTAACAGCAGACTGTGCCTTATACTTCGGCATACTAAGCCATGATGTATTTTATTTGTTTTTGACTTCTTGGTGTGAATCCAGTTAGCTATTGTTTATTCAGTAAACCGGTTAAACAAATAATAGTTTTATGTAATCTGTGACCAATCTTGAAGTCTACTAGATTCTAGAAAAAGAAATGATAATTGGTGTTTGCTAATACAAGTTATAATGATGTACATAATTAACAGAATGAATAATAATATTAAAATAAAGAATCTATAATACAATTAATGTATATCTGATCACCAGAAGAAAGCAAACCCCCAAAATATACATATTATTTCAACATAATACATGCATGTGTTCTCTCTGGATTGATAGGAGAAGAAGCAGAGGACCAGGCATTTACACTTTTATTATGCTTCAAATTGGATTCTTGCACAGGGCAGGGTATTATACTCACAAATATTCTCTTCCACTTTTAAAATTCTATCATTTCTTAATATAAAATGGCAAATTAGTTGAACACAGTATTTTGGAATCATTTAATCATTACAGTGAACGCTTTGTTCATATAAACAGACTATTAGGTGACATTAGTGAAGAAATATTAATGTAAACCAGACTATGCATGCATATAATCTTCTAGCAAACATGTTTTCTGAGTTCTGTGTTTATGCTATGTTTATTCTGAAGATAGCTTTGTATAAGACAGAAAATCCTATAGAAATAGTTAATCTGGCAGTGAAATCTTAGGATTCCAAGAGTTGAGTGTTAACATCCATTTAATTATTATTGGAACTCTTACTGAAGAGCAGTAGTTAAGCACTTTAAATGTATGATAAGTATCATAAATAGATATTATATTATGATGATAGTTAAATATATTTTGGACTAATTGCTATATTAAAGCACCTCAAAACAATTTATTTGTAAAATATGCAATATAGACGAATGAATAAAAACAATATAAATGTGATATATAATAAAAAGGTGACAGGAAAATGAAAGAGAAAAACATATTATTATCCAAGGCTCATAAGGAAAGGACCTGAGTAAACAAAGATTTGTTGGCTTCTCAGAAGCTGAGATAGTAAAAGCTTTATGAACCTTCTCCTCAGAGACTTTTGGAGTAGAGGCACAAATCTAGAGAAGGCCTGTTACAAGTGACTGCAAGTTGATATTCTTTCATTCTAAGTGTGCGCAACACAACTCTCCCAATTAACTCAGTGGTATATTTTTGTTTCAGATTGCTTAGGGACTTAAGCTGACATGTCATAAAACTTTTATATTTCAGACGTATTTCTATGGCCACTCCACGTCAAATCTTTAAAGCTTCAAATATGACTCAGCGATGGCAACATAGAGAGATTTCAAACTTTGAATATCTTATGTTTCTTAATACCATTGCAGGTAATAATGGAAATCCCTTAAAGACAATTTGAACAAATTTGGCATAGTATTTTCTGAAAATTAATTAAAAGAATTTCAGTCTCTCTCTTTTTAAATAAATGCTCTTGCTCTTGCTTGTTACTGGTAGTTCTTAACATTTATAAAGAATCCCTGTACATTATTTAATCATTTATTTTTCAACATTTATCTGCCTCCCAGCTCATAAAACTCCAGGTGGTTTGCAATAATATAAAAATACAGAAATCAATCAGTTGAATCCAAACTCAGTGTTAAATATAAATGATAACATGGCAGCCCATCAATATATAAGTTGATGAAAAAGCTTTAAAAACATCTGGCATATTCCCGATTAAATAATATTGTTCTTACCAGGTGAAAATATCAGTAGGTGATGCAGGGATACCCTGTGTCTTTATTTTTAGTTATAGTGCATGCCATATTTATTTCTTGATATACCAAGAAGTCTACACTGATTATTATTAATTCAATATTATTTTCAGTATTATATTCATTTAATTTGCAATTTTTCATTAGTTAACAATATTTTTAATAAGATGACTTCCTGTATCATTGGTCAATTTACTAAGCAACATAGAAAAGGTTACATTCACCACACGGCTTCTGCAGTACAACCTTGTCGCTTCATATTAATTCCTTAGTTTAAATTGTCTTTCATAAGAATTCATTATTTCAGTCTTGAAAATATGGAATTTTTTAAAGAGAGATGGAAAGTGTCTACATTTTATTTCTTAAAGTTGGATTTATTCCAATAAGGTTTAGTAAAGCTTTCTTTAACTTTGTGTCTTCAAAAAAAAAAAAAAGCATCATTGCTCTTTCTCACCAGGGCGTACATACAATGATTTAAACCAGTATCCAGTATTTCCTTGGGTGATCACTAACTATGAATCAGAAGAGTTGGACCTTACACTTCCAAGTAATTTCCGAGATTTGTCAAAGGTACTTTAATTTTTTTAAACTGAGTAAAATCCTTGACACCCTCTGAACATGATTATTTGTTTGCAGATGTTTCATTACTCAACTATGGGGCTTGCTCCTTGTTTATATCTTTTTTTATTTATTAAAAAGTTTTATTAATAATTACATAATAAACCCAATAACCCCCCCTACCCCCCACCCCCCCACTTCCCAGAACCAAATACAGGGTATATCAAACATATTAAACATAATCTAATTAAGTTAACAAATATATTAATCATAAGCTAAACAAGTTTAACAATTTATACAACAATTATTATCATACTTAACCCTTAGTTCCTTGTTTATATCTTGAGACATGATGGCACAGTGATTAGAATGCACTTATTGTTGGCTAACACTGCTCAGTGCCAGGAGTTTGATCCTGTCTGGCTCAAGGTTGATTCAGCCTTCCATCCTTCCAAGGTCGGTAAAATGAGGACCCAGATTGTCAGGGGCAATATGCTGACTCCGTTTGTAAGCCATTTAGAGAGTGAAGTGGTATATGTCTAAGTGTTATTGCTATTATATATAGTAACTTTATTTATTTATCACATTTTTAAATTGCCTATCACCCTCAAAGACAATAGACAATAAAAAAGTTAAGGAAACAAAACAAAAAAAAAAAACCCCAGAACATACATCCTCTCCAACAGCCAATGCTCAAATAAGCATAGATTAACATCAGGCAGATAATCAAGCAGAAAACACTAATGTAGGAATCACCAAGGGAAAACCGTGCCTCCACCAAACTGGCAGACAAGAGAGCTTCGAGGATTCCACAGTTAAAGTTATAGAATTCACTTCTACAAGAAATAATGATGTCTGTGAACATGAATGCTATAAACTTGAAGGAAACAAATTGAGAATTAAGCTTTCAATAACTGTTCAGCATGATGGCTATATTAGTATTATAAATTAGTATTATTTTGTTGCAAAATAAAGAGTGGGAAGAGACCCTTGTGCTAGAATCAGGTTGGCCAATTTGGAAGATGACTGGTTAGGTCTTTGGTCTGATTAGCAGCTCTTGTTTTGTTCTAGGCATGCTGCTGTACTGAAGCCAAACTAATTGTTTCCAAACTAATTTTTATAAGTTTTATTTTTATTTATTTATTAATTTTATATGCTGTCTATCTTACTGTTGAGAGACTCTGGGTGGTTAAAGGTTACCTGTCTGATACAAAACAATAGAAAAAAGTTGACCTGATAACTAAGCTTTTGGTCTGAGAAGTGACCTTTCATTCTCATCCTATAACTCGAACTGAAATGTTTTTAGAGTTTGCCCACATATTTATTTTGCTGGTATTGCATGTTATTTATATAATGTTTTAATTTTGGTTTTAATCCTTGTTTGTGCCTGGAGTCTCTATAGTGTGTGATAAAGGTTATTGTGAATAAACAAATCAATAAACAAACCAATAAAGTTCATAATGCTGTCTAGTCTAGTCTTACATAATTTGTATGTTTAATTTATTAAAAAGAAATAAGTATCTGCTTTAATTGAACTGTCTTGTTTGTATATTTTCAATTTAATATTTCCCTCTCCATGTAGAATTGTTAACAATATGGCCATGTTCTGTTTTTAAGGGCAAGGTAAGCTTCATGGACTAAAGAATATCTATCCCAGAAGGCAAATGACATTTACTATATTTTAGTAGTTGGTACTGTAATATGTTAGCAATGCCTACATTTTTGTTTATTATTGCTACCGTCATCCAGGCTATACTTGCACATGGAAGTGAGCATTTTTTCAATTTGCATCTAAACTTAAGACAAGTATAAAAAAAATTAGTAACTTTTCACCGCGTCTTAATTTACAACCAATGATCATTCCATATTCCATATCTGATCTACAAACAAATCTATAAAGCATCATCATTTCAATCCTGGTATCAGCAAAATCAATTAAGGGTTGCCAGAAATAACAATATATTTTAATTTTGATCAAATAAACCAACTTTATATTCTTTACTTTTACTTCTAACAATCTTCATCTATAGTCCATTCAAATAATGTCATAGATCTTGATTTCTTTTCATTTCTTTTTTAACCCTTCTCATAAGATTTAAGAAACCTATTTTGTAAATCCAATACTAAACAATGACCCAGGTCACTCTTTTGGTCTACTCACCGTCTCTTCATTATTTGCTCACTTTTTGCAGAGCCACTCTACCGTTTCTTCCTCTGTTTATCCGTTTGTATTGGGACTTGTGAGCTAATGTCCAACCCAAGTATAAGGTCCCTAGCTGAAGGAAAGTTCAGCATAGAACATTTTATTAATTAATATAACCATCCATAAATATTCTTGTTGGTTTTTTTTAAAACATTCTGCTGAATATGACTAAGTTTTAAATGAAATTTAGCATATATCTAAAACTTATTTACTAAACGTAGCAGACTTGATATTGACAAATAGACATAACAGAACACTATAACAGAACATAGTTTATAAAGATAGTTGCTATTCTTAAATTATGAACAATTGCACAATTTAAAAAAATATGTTTGGGTATGTAAAATTTAATGTCTAGAATCTGTAAATATGGCTGAATTTAAATTGTAGCATGAGTTAATCCTATGAAGTTCATATTTTCATTTTTTAAAAAATAAAAAATAGCATCTCTACATGCCACAGAGTTGCTTCTAGCACTTTGGATAAATTTCAGAAGCAGCTTCCATGGCAACAAAGTTAAAGAACCTACAGTTCTGCAAACAATTTCTTGGTTAATAATCACCAAACATTTTGGTGAAATTTTCCAACTGGATTTTTAGTTCTTAAAATCATAGCATTGTCGCTATCATTTTGAAACCTTTTCCATAATAATATCTTTGTTAGGATAGTTATTGGCCAAGAGTGTGATTTAGTTGACTTAGAAATACAATCCCTCCTTTATTCTGATTTAACTTTGAAATCTTGTTTTAAGCAACAAAACCGAATCAAAACAATTGAAATTCTTGTTGCTTAAAATTATTCTGTGCCTGATTATTGTATCTTACAAACTCTGGAAGAGTACTTCCAGTGGCTTTTTCTCCTTTGGTTTGAGTGTTTCTTTTAAACGAATAAGTGTGCCATATTTTATTTATGAACAGTACATATTTTATTTATGAAATATACATTGCTTCTCATTGTCTTGTTCACATCCTGTCTCCTTTTCAATCCAATCATTTTCCTTCCTCATTTCATCCTCATTACATTGTGATATATTGAAAGGAATCTTGTACGTGTAATCTATTCCATTAAGTTTTTCACTTCAACTTTTTATGGCTTCATTAGAAGATTGTTACAATCTTTTTCTCACTTACTTTTATTCTCAATCTAAATGTACATTATAATAATTTTTATACACTGTAGCTGTCATTATTGCATCTCATAAAAATATTTAAAAGTTGCATAGGTGTATATACTAGAAAGTATTCTAGTTATTAGAATACATATCCCATGTAAGATCGTTTCCTCTATCTGTGGTATTTAGCATCATATCAGTCTAAACAAATTGGTAATTTCAGAAAATTCTTCCTTTCATGACAAGATTTCTGTATGATTGCAAACTCAGTGCCGTCTGGATCAGAGGTCCCCAACTTGTGGTCTGCGGCCAACTGCCGGGACATGGCCTATTGGCCACTGGGCTGGCTGGTGTGTGCGTATGCGCATGCACAGCCTCCCTCACACAAGCATTGCCACAAGCATTGCAGACATTTGTGGCCCCACTCGCATGAGCATCGCCACTGTTTGCAGCCCCACTCATGTCATGAGTGTCGTGGGCACTCACAGCACCATATGCAAGCGCTCACGGCCCTACCCACATTTTTGTGCTTGTGCACATGCATTTGCAAGCCTCCCACACACAAAATCCTTCTTTTCCCTCCTTCCCCCGCTCCAGGCCACCAACCATGAAAGGTGGGGGAACTCTGCTCTGGATATAATCTCAAAGATTTTATGTTCCCAATATTATCTAGGAATTATGAGGTTTGTTATAATTTTTGTAGAGTACCAGATTCTGAGGCTTATATTGTGTGCTAAAAGCTATTCTGTAACAATGCCATGTGGCTTTCCCTATTTTTCTTCCAGCACCAGATTCTGAGGCTTACATTGTGTGCTAAAAGCTATGCTATAAAATGACAAGGAAAAGCCCAGTTGGCTTTCCCATTTTTCTTCCACTGCTGACAGGATGCACTCAGCCTGATCCTACTGTTTGCAAGTAGCTATGCATCAACCATAAATGGCTGTGCCAACTATTCTTTCTGAGGCCGCTTGCACTGTTCTCCAAGCCTTCTGATGTTCTTGCAAGAATGGGCATGATATTTGGAGAAGGAATGGTGTGTGCAAAAAAAGCCACACAATGTAATTTCCATGCAAAATAATTGTTCTATCTAGTTACTTGGTTAAGCCAGTGTTCCACAGAGATTTTTTTTCACTCCTCCCACAAACGGTTCTCAGAGTCATTTTTACCATTTGTTAGAAAGTCCTTATTTTTAAGTGTCCCTGTTGTCATTTGGTAACAGGTTTGAAAAATCACTTTTATCCAATTATGTAATTTTTGCAGGTTTGGGAAATATTAGATTAAATGGTAACCTCTTCTGGGAATTACGGTACATAAAGAGCTAAGTTCTGTGAAAATATGTTGAAAAGATTGGGTACATATTGCCCTAGAAAACAAAAGAGAGAAGGTATAAAAGCCTTCTTCAGATACATGTATAGAGGAAAGTCAAATCCTATTCTCTGTTGTTCCATATTACAGGAAATGGATAATGGATAAAGTTATGGGATGGTAGATACTGATTACAGGTAGTCCTCAATTTATAGACCAGTCACTTAACAACCATTTGAAATTACAACCAACCTCCCTCAGGCTACTTCTGATGACTCTCTTCTCCCTCCATCATGGTGATGTGATCACATTTTGGGCATTTGGCAACTGACCTGCATTTACTGTCATTTGCAGCATCCTATAGTCACATGATCATGATTTATGATATTTTTTGCCAGAAACCAGCAATTTTGATTTCCAGCAAAAAAATTCCCATTGAGAACAATGGATTCACTTGATGGTCACCACAAAAAAAAAAGATTGTAAAATTGGGAACGATCATGTGCTGATCCACTTAATAACTGACATGACTTATGATGATCATTCCAGCCTTAATTACAATAATTGAAGAAGGGCTCACTCTATGTAGTGGGTATATGGGAATGATCTTGGGAGACAGGGCAAAGACACGCAGCCAAGTGAATGGTCATATAAAAGGTAGCTTAGACCACAGCAGAAATTCTCCATAGTTCATGGACTATAAAGGTGGAGGAGAAATGTACTTTGCAAGGTTGATATCAGCCTTTTGAGGTAGACCAGACAGGAAACATGGTAATTCTGTTTGTAAAGTTACGTCAACAGAATCTTAGAAGTCTGAAAGTGCAATTCCCTTGGCTACATCTCTTTGCCCTCTCTCCCAAAGTTGTTCCCACATACCATTAAAGAATAAATGTTAGAATAAAACCTCAGATCAGTGGAACTGTTTGCTGTAGTAGTTAGATGAGACCAGGAAATCAACTTCAGAGGAAAGCTAAAACTACATTGGCTCTAATAATAGAATCTTGCAAGTGTGATTGTGCTGCACTTTTGCCTAGACTAGAGAGCTGCTTCTATATATGTCTGGTATGGTCATTTTCTTTAGTACCTAAAAGGTGTTCTGCTCACTTTATTTGAATGTATTTGATTGATACTAGATAGACATTTATGTAGAATGCTTTAGTTTTGATTCTTGTAATGAATGAGGGGCTGGAATTGATGGCTTTAATGAGCCTTTCAGTTCTATGTTTCTATCCAAGACAGATGTTAAATGTAGTTTGGAAGCATGTATTCTCATTCTCTCTTTTTATAAGAAAGCACACACAACTGCATGTGATTGGCATTTCTGTCTCTCTTGAGCAGGGTTCCTAGGCTTTTCCCCCACAATCCTTTTACCCCCTCCCACACTTCAAGGGAGAGACTATTCAGTAAATACTGCAACCATACTCTTGCCCAGAGAAGTCCTCTTTGTGGCTGAATAGTGAAGTGCTGACATCTCCCCTTGCTTTCCTTCCTCTTTGTAGTTTAACCAAGGGATGAATGTTGTAAAAATCCTTTCAGAATGAGAGTGCTGATTCAATGAGAATGCAAGTATTTATTAGGCATAGTCATATTAAGGAACTAAATAACTAAAAAGGCAAAAGGAGGGGGTTGGAATGACAATGACATCAGCAGGTTTTATATTAGTCAATTATATGCACGTACACAAAACACAGGGAGAACAGGTAGACCAAAGTATAATGGATACAAACAGATTGTAAATATACTATAAACTAAAATTCTAATCTAAATCTAGCTTCACCATTCCATAGCTTTTTCTTCAGGATCTTCAATCTCAGATTCCTGGGATTGCTTTTTCAGCTTATCTGGCCTTAAATCAAACTGGGAAGAGACTCCTACTCATCCCATGAGTAACGTGCATAAAGAGAAAATGGACCTGCCTCTTCATCTTTTTAAAAGCTAACCTGAAAGGAAAATCTTTCCATGCCTGATTGGCTCTTCAGCATTTGATTTTCTGTGGTTGTTTGTCTTTGCTCGTTACCTATATTGACAAGTTAGATTTAAGTGACATATCAGATTTAGGATTTCCTTTAACTCTTTCCTATCTGAATGGCTTCTAGTAAGAATTTATTTTGTGTCACAACTTTTTGCAATAAGATTTCTTTACAGTTTGAAACTTCTTGTAAAGACAATATAAACAAAAACAAAGTTATGCTTCTAATGCCTAATTAGTGTAACTTATAATGTGAATTATACAGTGTGTAGGATATTATATATTGTATTTATTAATGCAATAGTAAGTAGCAATTGATCTTTTAAAAGGGGTAGGGAGAGTTTTATGTGCTATAAAAGGCATACCATGATCACAAGCAAAGTGATTCATAGTTTAAAAATTACTAATCAGTATATTTTCATCAGGGTTTCAAAAATGAGAGGATGTGTGGGAATGTAGCACAGTTCATGTCCAGTGGTAGACTTGAGTTTTAGAAAATACAATGGAAAATATATGATTTGGACATTGATCATTCAGCATAGTCCAAAGTAATCCAATGATCATTAACCATAATAGCATTTACTGGAATGTCCTGAAGACCAGATATTTCTGGAAGAATGAAAGAACCAAGGTGCATTTTTGTGATGCTCTTTGTTGTTGCATATCCTGATGTTTTAATGAGCAAGTAATACATTATAATGTCTTCAAGTTCACTTAAGCTGGGTGAATATAAGGAGTAACATCTTTTCAGTTGGACACCAGTGTTAGGATCAGTCCTCATTTTGGAAACCAAACTAGCTTTATTTTTTTTGCAATGTGATTAGATTAAATATGGGGCAAATAACAATGATTTTTGTATCGTGAAGTTGGCATGTTATATATGCATTCTGCTTGTCTGTATTGCTTTGGCTGCTTGATTTATTTTGGTTTCTTTGCTATGTTACTTTGTTTTCCAAATCTGATGATGAAACCCACCTTAAACAGTGAACCCTCAACAAATATAATTATCAGATATATACAGTACCTACATACAGTGAAAAGTTAGATGATATGAAGAAAAACCAGGCCATATGTATAGTTAAAAGATAACATTTTGGTAATTTGGATAGCTAGCTGTAGTTTCTCTTGGCAGAACTTTAAAAAAGTCCAGGACAAATATTGGCTTTAAAATTCTTGAGCTCTGTTAGCTGCATCTAACTCTAATTGCATCTTTGTAATTGCTGCATCCTTTGCGACAATAAGTAAGATCTATTGCAGTACTATAGGTCAAAGGTCTACTTTAAGTTGGCTATTTTTTCAGGGAATGCCATTCTCCTGGGTAGATCAGTGAACTGCAATTGTAGCATGCTTTGCATAAACTCATTTATGGCCTATGCATCACAACTGGGAATTTCCCAGTTTTGGCACCCATAGAAAATAATACCATTTCAGATCCAATTAAGCAGAGCAGTATTTATCTGTTCATTTTAAAATATGATACAAAAAGAAAAAGAAAATCTTCATGGAGAAGATTTTAGAATGTAATGCTTTCCCTTGGAATGGCTAACAATTAGTTAACTATTTGGAAAATCCCATAGCTGTTGTCAGGAAAATATGGATAAGCATAGTAGAATGTATTAGCCCAATACACTGTCTCCATTTTATTATGAAGCTGCTGAGAAAGCAGTGATATAGAGCACTGTCATTACAGATCTATTGTTACAAGGATTCCACAGTCTTCTGTGTACTGCCATTAATTTATAGTAGAAAACAATATGTAGCCTTCCAAATGCAGCAAAGCAGAATCTTTTAATGAGGTGGATGTTATTACCACAATAAATCAGTGCATTTGTGTAATGTATAATTCAATGTGTATTCCCACTGTAACTTCTCTGAGTAAGCTGATAGTGTATCATTGTCACTGCACAGTCTTATAGTCCTTTATTTCTAAGCCCTTCCCCCATTTGGTGATTTTTTTTCTAATTTGTCTGCAAACAAATGTGGAATGGTTTGATAGTTGTCCTACTGCCAGGCTCTTGAAATCTGGTGTTAAAAAAAAAAGAGATTAAAAATCAATATGGTAGATTCTTGCTCACCATATGATACTTTTATTCTTTTTTCAAAAGAGAGTTAAATCAATTCTAACTGGTTTTAGCTTTATATTCAGCAGATGTAATTTTATAACTATTGATCTATAGTGGTCATTTGGAGATAATAAAAACAAGAGCAGTTAAAAGCATCCATTTGAAAAGCTTTAGTGTTATGTAGATGCTGCACCAAAAAAGCAAAAGCAAACTCATCCACTCTAATATCTTTTTTATAAACAAAAAGCCAGAACAAAAATTAAGTAGTTTTTATAATAGTTCATTGACAATAAATAAAATAATTAAAATCTGAGTAAGGTTTTTTTTCACTTCTCTTTCAACTCCTTGGTAAAAAAGAATATTCATCAATTTTTAAAAAAAAAAATATCAAATTTCCTACCAGGATATGTTTTAAAAGGCCTGTTTAGATGTGATAGTATATGAAGGAAGAAATAAATTTAACAAAATAAAGTTGCATTATCAAATAATACTTAATTGTATTACAGTATATCTGCTACCAATTTATAGTTCATTTTTAAATGCTATATTCTAAGACCACTGAAATTATCACATATGATATGTCAAAATCTGCAAATGATATCATATACAACCCATTATCATAGGATTATGTGGAAATACCTTCCAAAGTTCAAGAGGCATTAGCTCCTCCAGCACCTTTATTACAAAAACATTCATACTAGCCTCCTCTCCCAGCTATTTTCAGACACTAATCCTACCACAACATACCATGTTGCCAAGTTTTGCATAGCAAGTCAAAAATTGTCAGATGATACAAAAATCACCTTTAATGCGTATTTGATTTTTAGTTGTTTTGTATTGATAAATTTAGTTAGCCATATATTAGCTTTTATGAGATTTTTTTTTGTATATAGTTATTTATCACTTATCATGGTGTTAGAAATCATTCTAACCTATGGCTAAACTTATCCTTTTTTCCAGTACTTTCCACATTATGTCAGCCTGTTTAAGAGAAGTTATTGGAAGTCTCACTCCTTAGGATACTTCTTCAAGAACTATTTTTCATTAGGTTTTGAAAATGCTCAGGTTTTAAAAAGCATATTTGGGATACTGATTTCAAATCTATTGAAGTCTAGTCCCCAGTTTTGCAGATATTTATCTGGTATTTTCTTTTTTCTTTTTATTAAGTTTTAATCATTTATAAATGAAAATAGAAAAGCAAATAGTTGGGGGCAACAGTAGAAAAAGGAAAAACAAAAAAGGTAAGAAAAAGGGGGGAAGAAACAAAAGGCATTGACTTCCGGCTCTCTCTGCTGCAGTAAAATCAGACATTAAAATCAAATCTCAACTTTTTACATTTCTATAGTAGTATGCACTAGTCATTTCTGTATCAGCAAATCAGTCTAATTGGTAAAACCCAAAATCATGATACCATTTTTTTCCACCTCAAGCACAAAGTCCAGAAGTGGTTTCCAAGTAGAAACAAAAGTACTTCTTTTCAGCACAGTCAATTTGGCCATCTCTGCTAAGTCCATCAGCTTTTGTAACCATTTGTCCATGGTAGGAATTGAGGCATCCTTCCACTTTTGTGCATAGAGCAGTCTTGCTGCTGTCACCATATATAAAATCAGAGTTCCAATTTTTTTTCCAGTTCTCTTTCCATTAGGCCCAGAAGGAAAGTTTCTGGTTTAACCTTTATGTTCTTTATGTTCACTTTAAGTATTTTCTCCATTAATATATGAATTGTACCTACTTTGCCTTATCACATGTCCACCATAAATGATAAAAATTCCCTTCTTTACATTTACATTTCCAGCATTCATTTGAAATACCTTTATACATTCTAGATAACTTATCTGGTGTTAAATATCAGCAATACATCATTTTGTAGAAATTTTCTCTTAGGTTATAATTTAATGTGAATTTTAAACCTTTTATCCACATATTCTTCCATTGTTCAAACATCACATTATACCCAAAATTCCTTGCCCACTGGATCATATACTGTTTTACATGTTCATTTTCCAAGTTCAACTTTAATAACCTTTTATAGACCTTGGCAATTATATGATCATCACTACCACATAGTAGGATTTCCAATTCATTTTTAGTGAACTCAAAACCATGGCCTTTTTTGTCTAATTTAAATCTTTCCTTTATATGTTGATATGTAAACCAGTGACAAGCGTGGTCTTCTAATTCTAATTCTTCCCTAGACTTGAGGATGGGGTCTCCAGAATTGAAAGATACTATTTTACCATATGTCCACCAGTCCAGTTTCACCACCATTTCTTTTCTAAAAAAAGCTTCTTGGGGGGACACCCATAGTGACAATTTCATAAAAAAACTTATTTTATATTTTTTCCAAACTCTTAATATGGCACGTCTAATAAAGTGATTATTAAAATCAACATTTACTTTAACTTTATCATACCATAAATACCCATGCCATCCAAACTTTAATTCATGGGCTTCCAAATCAAGCAGCCTCTTATTCTGAAGGTTCACCCACTCTTTTAACCAAACCAAACAGCATGCATCAAAATACAATTTCAAATCTGGTCTTTTATCCGGTCTTTTCAAACGAGTATCATCACCCTGATACCTGGTCTCTATCATAGTCCCGAAATTTTGCCAGACCTTCACTTTGGCGAGGCAGAATACATTGCCTTCTGTGGTCCTGATGGGGCACTACAAAACTATTCCTCCACAATAACATTAATGTCCTTGTGGAAACATCTCAGTAATGCCCTTGAACCATGTAGCTTTTCATTGTCCTTTCTAAAGGGAATCTCCAAAAGAGTTTATCTATCCTATACTGCTGAAATTCCCTGGCAGAGAGCTTGACTTCTAGTTATCATTTCTCAGGTCTGACTATTGTTTGAATATATCCTTCTGGGTTACCTGATTCTTACCACCATCTGCACCTCTGCCTTTCCTAGGGACTGAAAAAGTATAGAAATGTATTTTTTGTTTTTTTAATACACACATACACACACACACACACACACACACACACACACACACACACCTGATGGCTGACCTTATGGCTGTAATAAAGATTTGGTTTTATGTAATTTGATTGTTTTATGTAGTTTGGCTGTTTTTTCTTGTATCAAAATATAAAAATTATGGAGTGGCAAATAAAATGATTTATACAATTAAGTAAACAATATTGATGTGTTATGATAGCATCAAAACTAGTGAATGGTTTATATAATTACGCCTTATTATCCTGATGAATAATAAGGATTATTCATACAGTTATAGTATATGCTAAGTATTATTCATATTAGAGAGTCAAAATACACATTTAAGACAAAGAAGTAAGTATTGAGACCCACTAAAATATTATTAATTTAATGTTAATTTCTATTTTATACCACCATATTTCCTAAAGAATCATGGCAGTGCTACAGCTTTGATATTTTATGAAAATGGGCATGTTTAGCAAATCTACTGTCTGCTTTATCTTTCCAAGTGAAAATGCTGAGATTCTTGAATATAAAGCAGATTTCTATGAACAGGTTTTCAAATATTTGCTCTACTTCTTAGCAGATTTATCATGACTGCATGAAATATATTACTACCAGCACTTAGTAAATAGTTTACTGTATTCATGGTAAATAACTGGCATTTATGGGAAGAAAAATTATTTGTATTAAGGAATATTCATATTAATAGCATATTTCTATGTTAACTGGAGGCATATTGTAAGCCACGAATGCCACTTATTCATTCAGCCTTTCTCACAAGATGGATTTGTTGTTATACAAATTCTGTCACGTGCCATTTTTGGTTGTTTAGGGTTTTCAGTTCTTAATTTTAAAAGAAGAGTGCAGCTATTAGGCATTAGGTCTCACCGCTCTATCATTTAGTAAGGTTCACGTTAAATATAGTTTATAAGAAGTGACAGAAAAACTTTTGAGCATATCAAAACATCTTTGAGCAAAAATGATTATCAGAAATAAGTCTATCAATGGGAAAGAAAATCTGGGTTTTTTATTTTGTTCAATTTAATGTTATCAATAGTATAAAGGTCTTATTTTCTATATTAATATTCCAAAACTGGAAAGTGGATAAAATGTTTAAAATATGTTTTATTCATTCCTTCTTCCACTGAAGCTCTGGTCAAATATACTTCTATACTTCTGTTGGAGACATTTCCTAGTAAGAAAATTCTATACCGATAGATTATAATATATGGCCTTTGGAACCATATGAATTGGTATGCTCATGTTGTAAAACCTTTCTATCAAACTACTGCGAACGTATTGACGTGGAATTGTGTCAGAGGAAATAATCCAATATATTTAGGAGACATAGGACCAAATACTCATTGTATGTTTCCTTTTGTAAAATTTGCAGTAGTAATAAAGAATTATTAGAATAAATAATCCAATTTAATAAATGCAATTTTATATTCCTGAAATTGTTATTTTGCTGTTTGATATTTCACATATTTTGCACCTACATAGTTCTATGTTTTACACCTCATTATATTAAATTGTAATAATAATCCAGTGATGTGTTTATTGCTTTATCACAACTGCTGATGAAATGATACATTAAACTGTGTTCTTTTTCTTCTTCCTAGCCTATTGGTGCTCTTAATCCCAAACGAGCTGCATTCTTTGCCGAACGCTATGAAACATGGGAAGATGATCAAGTTCCAAAGTTTCATTATGGCACTCATTATTCAACAGCCAGTTTTGCACTCACTTGGTTGTTAAGAATTGTAAGTGTGTTTAAAATGTTTTTGTGTATATGAGTAAAGAAGGTACCTAATGGTTAAATAAGGGGAGTTCAATATTTTATGTGGAATCATGCAACTGAATAAATTTGTTTTAGATCATGAGAAATAAAGTGATTATACTTCATAAAAAATGTATGGTATGTACAAGGAAAGTAGCATAGCCTTTGGGGTTTTTTTCCTGTTTAAAACTGCAATTTGGTTGTATGGCCATTATTTAACCTGGAATGTAACCTTCTTCTGTAGATATAATAGAATTTTTCAAATAATATATACTTGTGGATAAATGCAATTGGACAGATTTGATATATCGATGAAATGAACCAGGTTTCTGTAAAATAAACTGGGATTATGATTTACCTGATAGAAACTAATTTCTTTGGTAAAGCACTAGCAAGACATCATTAATTAAGCCTTGTTAGATTCATACAAGCAGACATAAATCCTAGCAGTAATTTATGGTACTTAGCTAATTTCAGGCAATTATTGTCTAATATGTGCTTAGGTATCTTGTGACGAAGAGGAGATTTTTTCATTTGTTAACATTTTTCTCTCTTAATTGTGAACTGCACATGCAGGAAGGATATGCGTGCATCCATAATATTCATTAGGAAGATTTAGCTGAATAACAAATCTGCTAATATCTCTTACTCAAAGATTGCTTGTCAAAGCTATTGAAATCTCTTGGTTACATCTCTAGATGTCCTTTAATTCCTGTTCTATATACAGTTAAGTGTATGTTAATGTTAGGTTGAATTATAACTGTAGTGGATGCGCTAATGGAATAATAGAAAAAAATACATAAAATCTGCAACCCAGATTTTCCAGCAACCCTCCAATACTGTAATGTAAGATTCTCTTTACATATTTTTGAAATGAATAACTCAGATTACTATTTTTACTTCTTTCCACAAACAAAACATATAATTCTGTTCAGGCAAGGTGAAGTATAGGTAGTCTTCAAATTGTGATCACAGTTGAGCCCACAATTTATGTTGTTAATTGAGTTTTTACCCCATTTTATGACTTTTCCTGTCACAGTTGTAAAGTGAATCACTGCAGTTGTTCAGTTTGCAACATGGTTGTTAAGTGAATCTGGCTTCCCCATTGACTTTGCGTGTCAGAAGGTTGCAAAAATAGCAATAGCACTTGGATTTATATACCACTTCACAGTGCTTTACAGCCAACTCTAAGCGATTTACAGAGTCAGCATATTGACTCCAACAATCTGGGTCCTCATTTTATCAACCTCGGATGGAAGACTGAGTCAGCCTTGAGTTGGTGAGAATTGAACTGCCAAACTGCTGGCAGCAGTAGTAGCCTGCAGAACTGCATTCTAACCACTGCACCACTGTGGCTCAAAAGGTGATCACATGACCCTGGGGCGCTGGAACTGTCATAAATATGAACCAGTTGACAAGGATCTAAATTTTAATCACAAGACCATGGAGATGCCACAATGGTCATAAATGTGAAAAAATGGTCATAAGTCACTTTTTTCAGTACCACTGTAACTTTGAACGGTCACTAAACAAATGGTTGTAAGTTGAGGACTACCTGTATTAGAAATATACAAAAAGAAAACTGCTGCTGTTTCACAAGGTATTTCATCTTCCTTTCTTAATCATGTTTTTTAGGAGCCTTTTACAACATTTTTCCTAAACTTGCAAGGTGGGAAGTTTGATCATGCAGATAGAGCTTTCTCATCAGTTTCAAGGGCATGGCGCAATTGTCAACGTGACACATCTGATATCAAGGTAAAGCACAATGCTATGATGAATGTAATAATGATTATTTATATAAAGTGCTACCAATGTATAGAACTTTGAAAAATATAAGAGGTCCCTTATTGAAATGATTATATCATTTTCAACTAGGAAACTGGTAATTTAACTATTCTTTGTGTTTAAACATGTAGCACTAATATTTAAATACTTATAATTTAATAGAATTGCTTACTCTAGCTATATAGCTATTGAGAATTTGGAAATAACTCCAGTTGAATACTGTGGGCTGGTGATATTTTTGTCAAACCATGACACTGAAATCTTTTAAAACTGATAGATTATTCCTCAGCTTTGATGTAAAAGAAAGAATAGTTATCTTCCTTAGTCCCTAAACATTTTTGAACTATTACATGGAATATAACCTATACTGAGATTAATGAACAACCATTAGTACCCAAAATACTAGCAAAATGGCAAAGGTGGATATCTGTCACACAGTCAAGCAAATCTAATTCATGTGCCTCTGAACTCTAATAGCATTTGCCAAAAGGGCAAAGTAGCATTTAGTGATATAGTTTACTTGAAAAAAATTAAACATGATTTCATAAAAGAATGATATGATGTTCTCATCAAAGTACAGAACTGATTCATCAATTTCAGGATTAAGATGTAGATTGAATCATGTTTTAAGGTCAAAATCTATACATTCAAAACTTTCTCTAAAATAGCCATTTGGATCTAAACTGCTATAGTAGAAAGCTTCTAATGTTAAATTGTATAAAAATAATTATGAGACATTATGGGCAAAAGTTCAAAAGGATTTAAATGATTGGAAAAAATTACAGTTACCTTTGTTGGGAAGAATTTCAGCAGTTAAAATGAATATTCTTCCAAAGTTTCTTTTTTTGTTTCAAATGATACCTATTTTGAAAAAAGATGCTAACTTGGAGGAATGGCAGAAGGGTATTAATAAGTTTATTTGGGCAGAGAAAAAACCAAGAGTTAAGTTTAAGATTATACAAGATGTACGGGAAAGAGGAGGACTTAAGGCGCCTAATTTAAAATTGTACTATGATGCGGTGGCTTTAACGCTGATTAGTGATTGGCTCAATTTAACAAATAAAAATATCCTTTCTCTTGAGGGATGGGATTTAGTATATGGATGACATGCTTATTTAATTTATGATAAAAAAGTGGATCAGGTTTTTAAATCCCATATTTTGAGAAGTGCTTTGTTGCGTGTCTAGAAGTATTATTATAGGTTAAATTATAAAATTCCAATTTGGGGAATTCCCGGACACGCGATAGAGGAAATATCTAGGGGTGTGAATTTGGATAGAATTTCTTATAAGGAATTACTTAGTTTGGTAGGGAAGGATTGGCAACTAAAGTCTTTAACTGAGCTGAAGCAAGAAAATATTGTATACTCTTGGTTTCAGTATAATCAATTGTTAGTGAGGTGGAGTTTAGATCAAAAGGTTGGTATTACCTTAGAGGATGTGAATTTGGTAAAACAGATTAAAGATCAAACTCGAGCCCAAATAAAGAGAATTTATAAAGTTTTAATAGAATTAGATTCTGAAACAGAGTTAGTTAAAGATTGTATGGTCAAATGGGCTCAAAATATTCAAGAACTGATTTTATTGGATACATGGGAGACAATTTGGGTTAGAAATGTAAAATTTACCCAAGTGCAAAATTTAAGAGAAAATTTTTATAAAATATTTTATAGATGGCATTTGGATCCCCAAAAGTTGTCCCGCATGTATCCTAATTTACAGCCCAAATGTTGGAGATGTGAAAGCTTAGATGCAACCTATTTTCATATTTGGTGGACTTGTAGAGATATAAAAGCTTTTTGGATTAAGATTTGGTGGAATATTCAAAAGATTTTTAAGAGAAAGATAAAGTTTACTCAGCAATTATTTTTGTTCGTTATTATGGTTGATTTTGATGTCAAAGAAATTAATTTGATGCTGAATCTTATAACAACTGCAAGATTATTGGTGGGGCAATATTGGAAGAAAAATTCTTTGCCTACTATGGAAGAATAGATACTTAAGGTGTCTAACTTAGCAGAAATGGTGAAAATTTCGGCTTATTTGAAGGACCATTCACAAGAAAAATACATTTCGGTCTGGAGAAGATAGATTGATTATATTCAAAAGAAATATGAGACTGAAAAGTATTATCTTGCTTATGAGTAGATTTTAGGTTATTATTAATAGTTTAATATGATTGTATTTATATTATTTTTAGTGTTATGGTTTAATTATATTATTATTTTTGTTTTTAATTTGTTAATATTTGTTTTGAAAAGGAGTTAAAGTATGTTATGGTTTGATTGATAGTATAGGCGGGTAATGTTAGTTAGTTTATGATTGTTTATTTGTTACCCTGTAATCAGCTCTGGGAAGTGGGGGAGGGAGGGAAGGGGTGGGAGGGGTTTGGGTTATATTGTATTAAATTTGTAAAACTTTTAATAAAAAAAAACTTCCTCTAAAATAGCCATTTGGATCTAAACTGCTATAGTAGAAAGCTTTTTCCACCATCTCCATAGAATTGTCTATATGAGACAGGAAGCTTGCAAGCATGGACAAGCCAGTCAGGAAGGCCTTTTAGGTCTTGCAAGGCTTCTATTATATTAAAATTAAACAGTCTCCAAAGTTAGATGTGAACTGAAGTTTTGTAGCTCTTTGGATATCACACAGGTATATTGACCTGTCTAATACCAGTCTTAAATTATTGTCAATGCTAGACCACAGCAGAACTAAACCACTTATTATTTTAACTGAAGGAAAACTACTGGGGTTTTGCTAGTGATTTATTTTCCTGGTTGTTCCAAGAATTTTGTTTGTTTTATAACGACAGCTATTCTTGTCTAGTGCTTTCATTGTTCACATAATCTTAATCTTAGTAATGCACACGTTTTGCCATGTTTAGCTGTTAGCCTGGATAACCAGCTGGGGTCCTAATGATCATGTATCTTATCTTTCTTGCTCACAGATAAATTCTAAAAAAAGAATAGTACTTATTATACAGTATCATCACTATCAGAATCCACACCCTTCTTGAGTTACTTCATTCAGACAGTGTCACTAAAAAGTCTCAAACATCTATAAAAATTCTTTTTAAGCCCTTTTATAAAGATTACACCTTCAAATACTTATCAAGTATAATGTCAAGAAATTCCCAGCCTTCATTCATTATTAAATCAAACAGAAATTCTCTATTTCAAAATAATTATCATATTTAAAATAATAGTGTAGTTCCCAAAAAACCACACATATCTATTTTTAAAAACATGTTCTGTCATTTCATCACTCTATGTCTATAAAGTCTTTTTAACCCCTAAACAAGTTTGCTCCCTAATAATTATCAACTATGATAACCATCAATTGTCTCCTTCTTTCATTGTTAAATCAGACAAAAATCTCTAAAGCCTTTTTAACCCGTCAAGTAACGTTTTATATCACATTTAAACCTGGCTCTAGCTTTCTTTCTAGGCCAAGTTGGTTCCCATATTAAAACTTTTCGATTATCAAACCTCAAACTTTGGTTACAAAAGTTTCTAATCAATTCAAACTGAGCAAAAATTTCTTCTCTTCCTGCCAATATCATCTGGGCATTATATTGACTTTTATTCCATATTATAATTGTAAATAAGTTATCTGCTTTGTTGTGGTTTCCAGAAAGTTGTATCTGAGTGTCAATCTTTGTAATTTTCGGTAGTTGAACTGAATCAGTTACAGTTAGTTCTTGATCATCCAAGTTATCCATCCGTTGTAGGTAACGTTGTGTAGAATTAGTTGGCACAGGGGTTACCACCTTTTCTCCCAGCGTAGATTCACCATTAGGTTGTAAGCATAATGTCTCTGTCTCTTTAGATTGTGTGTCTTTATGAGTGAAAGCCTGTTCAGTATTGCTCTGTTCTTCCTCTGGTGCTCCTTGTTCCATGGCTTGATTCATTGTTGAAGGGTCCATTGGAAGTGCCAAGGTAGCATCTTTAGATTGTCTCCTAGATTTCCAATAATTTTTGAAGTCTGCTGTCATTTCAAAAAAAAATTCCAATATTAGATCATAGTCAAGATATGGAATATTTTCTTTCATTTTGGTGGTAGACTAGCCTATTCCTTTATTAGAAACTATATTTAACAAAAGTCCACAAATATCCACCTCCAAAGGTCTAATAGTCAGCTTCACCACCCAAATGTCAGATTATCTTTTCTCTTTTACTGTCATATGAAGTCCAATCCCTCTTCCAATCACAAAGATAGAGTTGTAATGTCACTTTTGACCACCAGATGTCCCAGTGGACTGTAAGATTTTTTTTCCAAGTTGGTAAAGTTAAAGAAACAAAAGGTTTTCACACTTATTTTTTTAAAAATTTAACTAGAGAGATATCTCCAACGTTATAAAGTTGATAGGAACAAATTAGCAATGTCCCTTTTTTCTTCTTTTTCCCTAAATATCTCCACAGAGAAAGTCCAATGGTAGAAAAAAACAACCAAAAAAGACAAAGAGATTTTTTTTAAGTTCTTTTTCCGATATAGGCAGCTGCCGCTTTCTTAGCAAAGGGAAATAGTCAGAGCTCTTTACAGGAAAAATCAGGATAGCGAGAGAAAAAGGAGTCTCATCCCGATTCACCACAGAGGGCCTTCATGCTTAGTTGTTCTTTTGACTTGCGGTTGGTGCAACTGGGTGATTGGCCATTTTACTGGCCGATCTCCGTCAGCCCTCAGAGTTCGTTTGGCCAACTGGGGAGCCGCCGCTCCTCCGCAGCTGAGCACAGCCTCCTCGACGGTAGTCGCACCCACCAGGGTGACTTTCAACCCGTATAAGGGTCTACCAGCAGAGGGAAACTAGCTGACGAGGAGACGAGTCTCTTCGTATGGCTAGAGGCGGCGCAATCCAAAACTGGAAGTCCAGTCCTTGCATCTTGAACTGCCAACCTTCCAGTTGATAAGCCCAATATATTTATATAATAGCCATCTCTATCTGGGAATTTCCCTTCTTGCTTGCTTCAGTCTTTACATCTATTAAGAATTGTTGGAATTTATTTGTTAATTCATTAAATTACATATATGTTGTAGAGTATATAATCACTTAATCAAAACATTATAGAACAGGTAATCTTTAATATGTTTGCTGTACTGTAGATTTAAAAATAAAAAACTTTTATCAGCAGTGTAATTATACTCTTAGCTAATGCTTACTCACACAGTAAATACTTCTTTTCCAGATTTTGTTTAGCACAGCAGTATTTTGACTTTGTAAAAAGTTTACATAATTAATTATACTAGATATCAATATAATTCTTGAATAATTATCACACACACTATTTATCTGTCCCATCTTATTTTTCCCCAAAAACATTTAGAGTGTGACCATAAGTACAGCCAACATACTAGCTTTGAATTTTAGAAATTCCAAAATATCCAGAAGGTGTCAGGTTGAGGGCAATTGAAGTACAGACAGTGGATAATTTCCTTCACTTTATAACAATGACATAGCAAAATTATTAATTATTAAATAGTAATGATACATTTATCAATATACAGGGCTACAAGCAGAGATGCAAAATGCAACATCATAATCATGGAACAATAACTGAAATATTGCATAATTCCCACATGCCATTCTTTCCACATGACCTATTTGTTTCATGATGGTGTAATTCTAGTATCAAGCTCTGATATGAGATGGTGGTAATGACGACGACAAGATGAATATAATAATTACTTTAAGAGCTATATTATTATAAACCTTGCTTTTGACATATGGTGAATTTGCCTAAATTCATCTCATTCCTGTATACAGCTTTGTTCAGAAGAGTATGACTACCTTTATTTGCTATATGATATATATGATATGATATATCAGAAGAAAATTACCTGAAGTAAAAGTCAAATTGTAGTTAACTATATCAAAGTTCACATCTGCCTAATACTTTAAAGGTAGTTTTGAAAGGTAAAATATGTTTTAGGTTTTATTTAACTATGGAGTAAAAACATGTTAGCTAAATAGGGGCTGAGGGAAAGCATTAACACTTACCTGACAGTAAAGTCAAATTGGAAAAGGAGTTTTAGTTTATCTAATGTTCTATCTTGTCATGTATTTATTAATCTGTAACAGTAAGATCAAATCAGCAGAAAAGAGCTTGTATAATGTAAAAACAAAACAAAAGCTAGGAATTCAAACAATATTAAATTGAAGTTAAAGGATTGCTTGATGCTTTGATCTTACGTCCCAGGGCTTTTATGGCCTGATGACAAGGATTGGCTTAACTCATGTATATCCATATATAATTTTATTTCCTCAGGTTTGATGTAAAAAAGAATGAAAGAAGCTGAGCATGGGATGAATGTATATCTGTGGAAACTGTACAAGTACCAGAATAACAGAGTTGGAAGGGACCTTGGAGGTCTCAAAAACTCTATTGTTGTGTGCCATCTTTGGAAGCAATTACTTTTATTCTGGTTGAAACTTATTAAGCATTGTATTTTCACTCTTTTATTATAACAACCAGTTTGGTATTTGGAACTATGAAAATATTTAGCATTTAATCTCCTTTTTATAGCCCTTGAAGATAAAAATGTAAGAGCCAGTTTTAGCTCTTCCTTAGGCACAAAATCACCTGGCTTAACATAAATTGATAATGATTGTTTGTTAATAATTGAAAGAGGGTCAGAGTCACCTAGCATTTTAGTAGTGGTATGAATCAGCAATGCTTTCCTTGCCCTATGCTTTGGAGGCTGATTGATTTGTTTGAAGACGAGAGTCTTAAAAACAAAATATTTTATTTAAGAGATACAAGTGTGAGGTGGACGTGTCTGTTCTCATTATGCTAGACCTAGCAATGATCCAAATGGGGTTCTGTCCTTTTTCCTTGCAAAACAAATAAATGAAAATTAGCTTTAACAATATAATCTATAAGAATAACAGATTATTGTTAGATTTAACAATAATATGTAAGAAATTCATCTGATAAAATTGGTGGATATCTAACTAGAGCACACTAAATAATCATAGTAAAAAAGAATTTAAATGTATATTATCTTATTCATTTTTACAGAGGCCCTAGGACTAGACTGACATAAGATTTGAACAAATCTTGGAACTTCACTTATTATTAACTGACATGATTATATCCTGCCTTTCATTCTTCTAAGGATGATATCAAGACACTTCCAATTTTACGTGGGAGAAAACCCGAACAACCAAAGACCTATATACAAATACCCGCGAAAACCTCAGAAAACATATATATATATATATATATATATATATATATATATATATATATAATATATATATGTAGGTCTTTGGTTGTTCGGGTTTTTTCTCCCGCGTAAAATTGGAAGTGTCTTGGCGACGTTTCGATGAAGTCCCATTCGTCATCTTCAGGCTGGTGTTTTCAGCTTCGTGCTTCGAGCAGCAATGTGTGGTCTTAGCTGTTTCTTCCTTTTAACTGCCAGTGGGGGTATGAACTGATTGGGTGGGAGCTTGGCTGTGTTCTGATTGGGTGGAGGTGTGTTCTGATTGGTTAGGGGCTTGGCTGTGCTCTGATTGGCTGGGGGGTTGGCTGTGCTCTGATTGGCTGGGGGGTTGGCTGTGCTCTGATTGGCTGGGGGAGTGTTCTGTTTGGTTGTGCTCAGGTTAGTCTGAGTTGCAGGGGGGTTTAAGATTTTGGGCTGCCTTGCTATTTTTTGGCTTCGCGTTCGTGGTCGTGCCTCATCTTCATGGAGGGTGTCAGTTTGCTTCATGTATGGATTGGAGGGGTTTAAAGTGGCTAATGATGCAGCTGTGGTCTGGCTTCTGGTTTGTGGTCGTGCCTCATCATCGGTGTGGCTTTGGGTTTGCTTTTTGCATGGATGTGTGGTGGTGACATCCTGTGTGGTTTTTGTGAGTGTGGGTCTGGTATCATTTTTTGTGTTAGGGAGTCGTTTGTCAATAAGGGCGGGTTTCCAAATGGCTGGTAGGCGGGAGGTATCATCTCGCTTGTTCATGCTGTGTGGGCGTTTTTCTATCTCGATGGCTTCTCTGATTATTCTATTATTAAAATGTTCACTTTTGGCAATGGTTCTGGTATTTTTAAAGTCAATTTCATGTCCTGTGGCTTTAAGGTGTTGGACCAGGGAAGATGTTGGTTCCTCTTTTTTGTCTGAGTTCTTATGTTCTTCAATGCGTGCACTTATTCTTCTGTTGGTTTGTCCGATGTATGTGGTGGGACAAGTGGTGCATGGGATTTCGTATACTCCTTGATTTTCTAATTCAATTTTATCTTTGGGGTTTCTAAGGATGGTGGATATTTTTCTGTTTGTGCAGAATGCTGTTTTGATGTTGTGTTTATGGAGGATCTTACTGATTCTGTCTGTGGTGCCTTTTATGTATGGGAGGAGGGCTTTGCCGTTTTCTTGTTCTTTGTCTTGGATTTTAGTGGGGGTTTCTTTTTGGATTAGATTTGTAATCTTATTTCTATGGAATCCATTGGATGTTAGTACATTGGTGAGAGTGTGTAGTTCGGTTTTTAGGTGTTGTTCGTCAGCTAAGCGTTTTGTTCTGGAGATGAGTGTCTTGGCTACAGAGTTGATCTGTGCTGGGTGGTGGTGTGAGAGAGCATGCAGATAGCGGTTTGTGTGTGTTTTCTTCTGGTAGATGGTGTGTCCTAGGGAGCCATTGGATTTCTTGTAGACTAAGACATCCAGGAAGGGAAGTTGGTTGTTAGCTTCTGTTTCCATGGTGAACTGTATTTTGGGGTGTAGGCTGTTGAGGTGTGTGAGGAAGTTGTCCAGTTTTTCTTTCCCATGTGGCCAGATTATGAAGGTGTCGTCTACGTATCTGAGCCAGAGTTTGGGTTTGTGATCCGATTTTTCTAGAGCTTGGGTTTCAAAGTGTTCCATGTAGAGGTGTGCAATGACAGGTGAGAGGGGTGATCCCATGGGTGCTCCTTCTGTTTGTTTGTATTTTTGTCCATTATAGATGAAGTATGTGTTGGATAGGCAGTGGTTGGTCAGATCTAAGATGTGTTTGGGGGAGGTTATATTATCCCTAACACAAAAAATGATACCAGACCCACACTCACAAAAACCACACAGACCAGTCCGTCGCCATCTCCAGAGCATGGCACACGTGCCCACAGAGAGGGCTCTGAGTGCCGCCTCTGGCACGCATGCCATAGGTTCGCCACCACTGAGTTAATTCATTAGACTCTTAAAGCAATGGCGTTCTTTTATAGGCTGAAGTAGAAGCCTCAAAAAGTATAGCTGCTGTAATTAAAGGAAAAGAGGAAATATGTTTATGTATCTTCAGAGTCATTGTAATTCTAAATTTATATCATAAATTTGATGATATTTTACTCACACTAGATTACTGACTATTTTACTGAATTGAGCCTTGATGTAAATACAACCGAAGCTATATTATTAATAGCAGATTAGAACAAATCTGTTTACTAATTTGTCTGAAAAATAATGGACCTAATAACTGGAATGATTTTAGAAAAGACAGCTATTGGCAAGATTTTTGCTCTATTATTTGTAGCAAAAGATACCTTTGAATCTTTCTGAATACCAGTATATCTGTTAGTTCTTCTAGAAATAATATAGACATAATTTTTTTAGATTATATTGTAGAATGTATTTGCATTCATAATTAAGATATTCAGATTTGTATGACATTTGGTTAGTTAGAGAATTTAAAGTTAAACCAAGAACAATTTGTATCATTTCTTTTCTATTAAATCCAATATATTTTTAAACTAAATATATTTAAATATTCCCATTTGTCTTGTTTATTTGTTTGTTTGTTAAATTTATTTGTCATCTATTTCTTTTGTGCATAAGATACCTCCACATATATTTCTAGAGTTTATTTTAAAGAGGTGTTTTGCGTGAATCTTACTGTGATCTTGTTTTAGAATAATTCACATGCCTATATACAAATATTCAGCATGCATAGCTGTGCTGTTTTTCACAAGGTCTGAGGTGATAATAGCTTAATTCTTGCTTCATTTTTTCTGCTTTTGCTCTAGTAACTCTAGGCTGACCTCGTCTATAATCTGATGACCTAGTATTGCACTCAGCTATTTGGAAACTGTTCTTGCCATAGTTGACCCTGAGGGTGGTATCTGGAAGACCACTGATCCATTGACCCATGTCAAGAGTGGATTTTAGAATCTGATACACTGGGCCTCTAACATCATTAACCATTGGGGCCAATGCACAGAATGTGGTTTTCTGCTTATTAAATGGAAAGTAGTTTTCACTTGTTGGAAGAAAGACCAATTTTACACCATTTACTTGCAATGAAATCATTTCCTAAAGCAATTACAAATATAAGGTCTTTTTATTCATGAAGTGTTTGTTAAAAGGAATTGATAGAATTCCCAGAAGAATTAATTGCTTTCCCTAAGCTGTTTTTGTAAACATTTTTATAATGTTTCATTATGGTAAATATTAATAACAGCAAATAAAATATATTTTCTACCTTGAGAAATATGTGAAACAGACATACAATAATAACAGTTAATTTTTTTTATTTTTATTTTCTAGATTATTTTCTATACCACAGTGTAATTAGGAGAAAGATAGGTACACTATACTGTACTCTTAGTATAATAGACAGCTAGGATGAAATCTTCATATTCCACATTTTGTTCAACTGTTTGGCTATTTAACCAGTTTCAATTTGAATAGCTTATTTTAGCATTTTAACACATCAAATTAATGACACAGGGTTTTTTAATTATTTGAAGCATTTCAGACAAGTTTATAAAATGAAGAACATTACAAAGTTCAATGTTATTAGGAATCTTAAATATCTTGTAAAATAGTTTTATATTTATATTATTTAATATTTTCATTTAATAGTTAATGCCCTTAATTAAAATTTTAAGTTTCTCCTTGACTTTTAATTAAAAATGCAGCTCTTGCCCACAGTCTAAAGAAGTGTAGGGACAATAAGTTTATTCAGATGTAAACATTTTTGCTCATATTTTTAAAATACTGCAATTCAGTATTATGTTGAATGGGTAAAATCTATCTAGTCTTTAACCATGACTTTTTAGTGACAATTTTAATTTATGGGTATAAAAATTGCTTCTGTCAGTAAACCTGACTTACATGAATTACAGAGTATAATTTAAGAATAGTACCATTTGGCAATCAAACGAAGCAATTAAATTTTTATATTTTTAGAGGCCATATTATAACAAAAAGAAATATACCTGCAAGGCTCTTTCATTTAAATCTAAAGACTAGTTAGTATTAAGACTATTGCACATGTTGATGTACAAACACTACCCATCTTTTAGGTGTCTCATATGGAATTAAAGATAGTGTTGCAATTATATATTTTTTCTCTTCCTAGTACTATTTTCTCATATCCCTACTGGATCTCCTCAAACAGATGTAGTTGATGCAGTGAGTTGCCAGAGTAAGATTATTATAGAAAATCAAATACATACCCTGATTCCATTACCAGATTTTTTGGGCAACCAATGTACTGTAAAATGGAGTTTGTGATATGCAGCTCTTTATGTGGTGTCATAAATTTCAAAATAATTTTATTTGGCATTTTGACTGCTATACTGCAGTTCTACTTCTTTATAATCTCTTTTGCCTTGCAGCCCCCCCCAACTAGGGGAGTTAAGCAGGCTCAAGTTGCAACTGCGATACATTACAAATTCAGATTTCTTTTTGCTGATAAGAGTTAAAGATTTAAGTGGGAGACTAGAATAGCTATTTTGGATTCATTTATCCTCATCAGCTAGCCACACCCTTTATGGAATTCGAACCAGGGCAGTCTACATATTAACCACCAGGCCACCGGCTCTCCTCCCCTCTTTGTCAGCCGAGTCAAGGGAGTATATCCAGAAAGTTTTTCAGACGGACCGGTCTGATTCATTGCACCTTGGGATTTCCACTGCTATACTGCAGTTCTACATAGTAGTAATAATAATAATAATAATAACAATAGTAATAGTAATAGTAGTAGTAGTAGTAGTAGTAGTAGTAGTAGTAGTAGTAGTAGTAAAGTTGGAAGGGACCTTGGAGGTCATCTAGTTCAACCCCCTGCTCAGGCAGGAAACCCTATACCATTTCAGACAAATGGCTATCCAGTCTATTCTTAAAAACTTCCAGTGTTGGAGCATTCACCACTTCTGGGGGCAGGTTGTTCCACTGGTTAATTGTTCTAACTGTCAGGAAGTTTCTCCTTAGTTCTAGGTTGCTTCTCTCCTTGATTAATTTCCATCCGTTGCTTCTTGTCTTGCCTTCAGGCGCCTTGGAAAATAGCTTGACTCCCTCTTCTTTGTGGCAGCCCCTGAGATATTGGAATACTGCTATCATGTCCTCCTTCGTCCTTCTCTTCATTAAAGTAGACACACCCAATTCCAGCAGCCTTTCCATATATGCTGCAAAGTCCAGTCCCCTAATCATCTTTGTTGCTCTTCTCTGTACTCTTTCTAGAGTCTCAACATCTTTTTTACATCGTGGTGACCAAAACTGGATGCAGTATTTCAAGTGTGGCCTTAGCAAGGCATTGTAAAGTGGTATTAATACTTCACGTGATCTTGATTCTATCCCTCTGTTAATGCAGCCCAGCACTGTGTTGGCCTTTTTGGCTGCTGCAGCACACTGCTGGCTCATATTTAAGTGATTGTCCATTAGGACTCCGAGGTCCCTCTCACAGTTACTACTATTGAGCAAGGTACCCCCTATACTATACCTGTACATTTGGTTTTTCTTGCCTAAATGTAGAACCTTACTTTTTTCACCATTGAATTTCATTTTGTTAGATAGCACCCAGTGTTCAAGTCTGTCCAGATCTCCTGTATCCTAAGCCTGTCTTCTGGAGTGTTGGCTATTCCTGCCAGCTTGGTATCATCTGCAAATTTGATGATTTCCCCATCTATCCCCTCGTCCAAATCGTTGATGAAGATGTTGAAGAGCACTGGGCCCAGAACAGAGCCCTGGGGCACCCCACTACACACTTCCCTCCATATAGATGCGGTTCCATTGAGGACCACACACTGAGTATGGCCGATCAGCCAGCTACGGATCCATCTGGTGGTGATGCTGTCTAACCCACATTTTTCTATCTTATCAAGTAGTAGGTTGTGATCTACTTTATCAAATGCCTTACTGAAGTCCAAGTAAATTATATCCACAGCATTCCTCTGATCCACTAATTTTGTCACTTGGTTAAAGAATGCAATAAGATTTGTCTGGCATGATCTGTTTTTGAGAAACCCACGTTGGCTTTTAGTAATGACTTTGTTGGCCTCTAGGTGTTCGCTGATTCGTTGTTTGATTATCTTTTCCAGAATCTTCCCAGGTATTGAGGTCAGGCTGATAGGTCTATAATTTTCTGGGTGCATTTTCTTTCCTTTTTTGAAGATGGGAACTACATCAGCTCTTTTCCAGTCCTCCAGTAGTTCCCCAGTGCTCCAGGATCTTTGAAAAATATAGTTCAATGGTTCTGAGATCACATCTGCCAGTTCCTTGAGGACCCTGGGGTGTAATCCATCTGGTCCTGGTGATTTGAACTCATCTAGGCTGGACAGGTGCTCACTTACTGTTTTCTTCCCTATCTTAACTTGCGTTTCTATTCTGTTTTTTTATGGCACTATTTTTGGTAGGTTGGTCTGTTTTTTCCCTTTGTGTAAAGACAGATGCAAAAAACGAGTTAAATAGTTCTGCTTTCTCCCTGTTGCTTGTCACCCTCTTGCCACTTTCCCCCACTAATGGACCAATCATTTCCTTCACTTTTTTCTTGTTTTTTACATGTTGAAAGAAGCTTTTTTTTTTTTTGTTATTTTGGACTTTGGTCGCAAGCCTTAGTTCATTTTGAGTCTTAGCATTCCTCACTTTATCTTTGCAGGCTCAGGCTATTTGTTGATATTCTGACTTAGTTATGTGCCCCTCTTTCCACTTTCTATACTTGTCCTTTATAATCTCTTTTGCCTTGCAGCTCCCCAACTAGGGGCGTTAAGCAGGCTCAAGTTGCAACTGTGATACATTAGAAATTCAGATTTCTTTTTGCTGACAAGAGTTAAAGATTTAAGTGGGAGACTAGAATAGCTATTTCAGATTCATTTATCCTCATCAGCTAGCTACACCCTTTATGGGATTCGAACCAGGGCAGTTAATACACTGCCTAGCATGTAGACTGCCCTGGTTCGAATCCCATAAAGGGTGTGGCTAGCTGATGAGGATAAATGAATCCAAAATAGCTATACTAGTCTCCCACTTAAATCTTTAACTCTTGTCAGCAAAAAGAAATCTGAATTTCTAATGTATCACAGTTGCGACTTGAGCCTGCTTAACGCCCCTAGTTGGGGGCCTGCAAGGCAAAAGAAATTATAAAGAAGTAGAACTGCAGTATAGCAGTCAAAATGCCAAGGTGCAATCAATCAGACTGGTCCGTCTGAAAAACTTAAGTTTACGAAGAATAAACTTCTAGTTATAATAAATCATAACTGAATGAAGTTGAATGATCATATAATAAATCTTCCACAAATTGAGAAGGAGCTTTTGGGTCCAAACCAATTGATTAGTTAATTATTTTTTTAGCCCTTCTATATATATTATATTTTGTCTGACATTTTTTTAAAAGTTACCCAGCATTTAACTATCTTTATGGCTAATATTGATAAGGAGCTTTAATAGAGATGTACTCATTCTAAATGTTTTAAAAAATAACCCTATACATCAGTGGTTCTCAACCTTTTTAATGCCGCGACCCCCAACCGGTCATAAGTTGAGGACTACTCAACCAGTCGTAAGTCGAAGACTACTCAACTGGTGCAGCACCGTTTGCAGAATGGGACTTTTGGTGGGCTCAGCAGGGCAGAGACAGCCTGGACAATTCCTATTGGCTTTTGAAAGCCAATAGAATTAGACTATATTCAAGAGAGCCTATTCTATTGGCTTTCAAAAGCCAATAGAATAAAAGGGAGTAGCACAGCTAAGGAAAAGGGGAAAAAAATGGCGGACTGTGTTGTTTGGTGACCCCGTGAAATGGTCGTTCAACCCCAAAAGGGGTCCCGACCCACAGGTTGAGAACCACTGCTATACATTATCATTGCAGTAGCCAATTTCCCTAAAAATTGGTGCCACCTTTAAGCTCCAGCTACACTCTAAGAATGTAATACTTTATTGCTGTATGCATAATATCAATGCATCTTGTAAATATTTTGTGGCCAAGCTGAGTATGTTACTCAGTGCTGCTTACATAGACATGGTATACATAAGAGTATCAAGTAGCTTAAATTATCCAGTGAATATGAGCTGATTATTTAGATACATTTTTCTGAACCTGATTTTGGAATCAGATGCAGAATATAATGCTACACATTTTACAATATATTTTAATTTAGTGAGTATTTAATGTTTCTAAACATGACATTTTTAAAAACAAGTTAAAATATATTATGAGTTTAAATGTTACAGCTTCCATTATTTTAAAAAATACTAAGATTTAGTGCTTTAATCTCAGATTAAACTGTGTTTAGACACTTAATCATAACTACTATTCTTTCATTCAACATTTCAAATATTGCATTTATTTACCACTATGAGTAAGTTTCTGCATAAATTTAATACATGTAAAATGAAAATATTATATATACAAAATGAAGGTACTTTCTATTGCATCCACTATCTCTTTTAAGTGAGTGACTTCTATGATAACCCAATTTATTACATGTCACTGGTTTTCATTTCCATATAGGAGCTTGTTCCTGAATTTTATTATCTACCTGAGATGTTTGTCAATTTCAATAATTACAATCTTGGAGTGATGGATGATGGAACAGTGGTCTCTGATGTTGAACTTCCACCATGGGCCAAAACCCCAGAAGAATTTGTTCGCATAAATAGACTGGTAAGATAACAAGCAACTATTAATTGTGTTAAGATATGAGCTTTCTTTAAAAAAATGTCATTTTTAAACATGCAAAGCTGGAATTTATGTAATTTGGAATGAAAACAGCTATTTTAGAAGACTGGGAATATCTAAAGCAGGGTTCCCCAACCTATGGGCCATGATGTAGTACTGATCCATGGCCTGGTGGCCACTGGCTGCGGGAACGGCTGGTGAGTGCACGCATGTCTATGTGCACTTCCCCCCACTTGCGCTAGCACCACTGTGAGGGGGATAGCTGCCGCATGGGCACTAGCAGCCCCATTTCCCCATGCATGTGGGAGCTAGTGGCCCCGTTTGCGCATGCGTGCAGGTGCTAGCAGTCCCATTTACACAGAGTGCTAGTGCCACTGCCAATGTTGCGCAGGCTCTAGCAGCCCATTTGCACATGCATGCAGGCTCTAGGCCGCTGCAGGTGTGCATGGCTCTGTTTGTGCATGCACACGGGTGCTAGCGCTGCCGTGGTGCGTGCAGCTGGTTTGCACATGCTCAGGTGTTAAACTCCAAAATACAGAAAAAAGCAAGATATTGATAGAAATGAATGTGAACAGTACATTTATGGTGTATAATTTAGCTTGCTTTTTATACATTTTATACAAGTATACATAGCTATTACCAAAGTGACAACTATATATATATATATACCTAAGCATTTTCCAAATAACATCCTGAAAATATAGTCTAAATAATTACATGTTGAGTATTTAGTTTTAATATTATATAGATATTAATGTTGTCTGATTACAAAAATGCAAGTAAGAAAAATATATTTCTAAAAAAGTAATATTTTGACCAAAACACATTAACTCCTAAATCTATTTCAAAAATAGAATGCTCATATATTTATCTTTGCAATTAATGAAATAATTATAAATTATTATGGTCCTTTTAAGTGGTAATTTTGTAGGGTACAATGGGCACTTTTTCCTCTTTCAATACACAGTACAGATTTTTCTGCAGTGATTGGAAATGCATACTGCTTTGATCTGTGACCTTTTTGTGGTGCTAATCGGGTTCCTGATATCATTATACCTTGATCATTAATCATATTTTCCTCCATCTCATCAGCCAACTAAACAGCCCAAGCCTCTGTTTCAATCCTGTGCTTGGCAGGCTTCTGCTTTTCCGGATTATTACACTGTGATACTTTGCCTTCTCATAACCAGACCCCCATCAAGCTGTGTACTACAATTAGAGTCAGATGGTCCTTATGGTGAATGGGGAAATAGTGTTGCAGCTGTCTGTCTCTTATTGGAATAGTCCAACAAGAGAAACAGATGATATATAGAGCAGTATATAATAACAAAGTGTATAGTACTAAGGCAACAGTGGGGATATATAATGCTAATTGTTAATCATTGTTATTTTAATATGACTGTTAAGATAACAACATAACATTATATATGATTTTATTAAAATTCATCATTCATTTTATCTATTTTGGAACAAGGATGAAAGGGTGATGATAATTCTCTTTAAATATGACTTCTAAATTAAAATACTATAGAAACACAAAAGAGAAATCATGAAAGCTGGGCAACAGCAGAAATAAATGAAATACTATCCAGTTTCAAAGTAGGAGAATGTCTACTTTATAGGACATTAATTAAATGCCTGGAGAGTAAAAGTATTCAGTTAGTATTTGAAAGTATTGACAAATGAAAATTAAGGATTTCCATAAATTCTGGAATCATATTAACCATGGTTCTGGCTTACTATGAAACACATGTTCCTATGTTTCATTATTTAAATATATTAATGCAGATATTAACTCTTTATTACCAGAATTTTAGTGATCTTAATTGGGAAGCAAGATTTTGATGGAAAATAAGGTGTGGTATCATGGCTGTATTTTTTCTACATATTAGGATGGAATAATATATTCCCTTGGCTTCCTGTGTATATTCAGTGTAAAAAAGAGATTGGGATTTTAAACTACACATATACAGGCAAACTTTATATCACAATATCAGATAGGTGAATTGGAAAGAGAGTGCTGTATCTCAGCATGATGATGGTGGTGGTGGTGGTGGTGGTGGTGGTGATGGTGATATTTTTATTCTGCTTCAAGGTAGTGAATGTACTTAATATGCTTGCCTGGTTTTCCCTCACAACAATAACCCTATTAGGTTCTTTGGGCTGAGAGAGAATGACTGACCCAAAGTCACCTAGTTGGCTTTCATGACTGAGGAAGGATGGCTGGTTTCTAAGACAATACCTTAATCACTACATACTGGAGATGGATTCTTTATATGAGCAAATGCATCTTTTTATTTCCTTAAAAAATTAATTGCTTGAATATATGTTCTTAGATTGGAGCCTCTACAAAACTTGACCTTTTCAGCTTTCTTACATCTCATGGAAAAGGGCTTTTCTGGAGCCACACAATAATCATTTAAAATGTAATTAAAATATATATTTGCATAATTTCATCTTAGTTTCTATATTTTAGCTATGAAAGATAATGAAAACAACTTTAATGCCTGGAATTGGTCTTTTCTCTCTTGCAAACTAAAATATTCTGCTGTGGTTTTCTTTTCTGATTAGTTTACATTGTATTTGTGTTAATAAACAAGCATAAAATCTTGTATTTTTAAAGATTATCTATAAACAGAATTTTGCCTTTTAAATAAAATTTGATTTAGTGGGCTGCTAGTTTCACTTCTTTTTTGAAGCTATTGCTTTCATTGTCTTGCACTTTCTCATTCAACTGAAGAAATGCTGTTAGAATGTAATTCCCTTGAGAATAGAGTGCTATCCATTATCGTATATATCTTTCTTGCTTTATATGCTGCATTAATGGGTATGTACAAATGAGTAGGTTTTCCTCCTGTGTCTTAGTTTGATATTTATAGGAGAACCTACAGATATTGCATATTGATGCAGCTTTAATTTGGTAGCTTGCATAGTTCTTTTTACTGAATTTTTGGTGAAATGTAATCTTTTAAAAATAAAAATATAAAAAGGGATAGAGTACAGACAATACAGAGACAGTAGAGGAAATGTTCTATAATGGTAAAGATCATGAACAAGAAATCCAAGTGTTGGATTGGATATAAACATTGTCGTTCATCCTCACACAATATAAGAAAAACATAAGGCTAATATCAAACACATTAGAATGCTATCTTTCCCAAATATGTTCACCATTACAAAATGTCTCTTTTTGCTAATAATATGTAGCCCTTCTGTCTCTATATCTCTTCTTTCTGTTGGGCTTGTCTTTCAGCTATTCTTTTTCCTTGTTCTTTTTCCAATAAATCTCTCTAAATTTCCAGTTTTTTACCCAGCAGCTTTAGCCTACTAAGAATTCAATTCTGTTTTTTAGCTATTCTGTTTTTTGTCTGTAGTTCAGATGAATGGCTCCCTTCAGAAATTCAACCAATGCCTTCAAACTAAATAATGAAGAGTACGCATACTAGCTTTATTTGTTTCTCTGCCCAGTTTTCATACCTACAGCTGGACCTCTGAAGACAGCTATGATTCTGATCTAGCATGATCCTAGGCCTCATAAATATCTGTTGTTCATACAAACTTCTCATTTAGATCTGTGCCTGAATGTGTATAGGTTGAAAACCAAAGGAAAGGTTTTGTTCTGTAACTGGTTTAGAGCCTTCCATGCTTCAGTAAAGCTAGTTTCTATCTTATGAAACAAGAATTACAGAGTTTCCATTATCAAAATTCAGAGAGGATTAGATATTAAAATAGTTTTTTAGTGGAGGTACACCAGGCTAAAGGAGAAGACTCCTTGACAATGTATTATTAACAGCATATAAAAATATTTTTAAAATGGGAACTTCAAGTGGTATTTCATAATATGTAAAGTTTTTAGTGGCTCAATCAAACACAATCTATTATGCCATGCACAAATATTTAGGGACTGTTTTTTTGTTACCATTTGTTTATCACAGGGGTCTTCAAACTTGGCCCTTTTATAACTTGTGGACTTCAACTCCCAGAATTCCTCAGCCAGGCATGCTGGCTGAGGAATTCTGGGAGTTGAAGTCCGCAAGTCATAAAAGGGCCAAGTTTGAAGACCCCTGGTTTATCATATATACCTGATATGTACCATCTGGGCATGCAGAGTTATATTCTTAGTTTCAAATAACTGTTTTGTCAACAAAAACTATAGAAACAGATGGGATTTTTTCATGTGAATTTTTTGGGGTCCAACAGACATTCATTTCCACTTTTGTCAGGTACAAACAATAAGATCTACATGTGAAGAGTTCAATTAACTATTTTATTGCTTATGCCTATAATACAGGTATCTTCTCAAACTGGCAGTTTGCACCTGGGCCAGACTATATTAAGTTTGAGGGCAATCAAAGGGGATCAGTCTTTGCCTCCCCCTGGCTTAATCTCTCTCCAACAACTTTATATGTACATTGAAATGAGGGATTTCATATATAGTATTTTGGGATGTCTTTCTCATAGTTATGTTGTTATTACTAAGCTTACTTTTACATTTTTGTTTATAAAATATTTTAAACTACAAATTTTGATAGCAAATGCAGCTGATAGATAAAATTATAATATATTTTCTAAATGTTTACACATTGTAGTTACTATTTTCTGTCCAATAATATAAAATTTCATTTATATATTAAAATTGAATGCTATTAATTATTTAGTTAATTTTGATGCAGACCTATATATGCAGATTCACAGAGACTCCCAGTAAAAACAAAAATAATGGTCACATCCAACAAGGAATCCCACTAATTTTAGCTCAAGGAATGGGACAACAATCTAAGTGTTCAAGTATTTACTAAATGCTAGTGGGGAACCATATGGATTTTGAGGGGGGAATCTTATTTGAAAAGATAAGTTCTGCAACATAGGATCATCCACTTCCTGGGTCCTGATAGATAACACTTTTTAACCAAAGGGACCAAAGTATGCCAACTCTGCTAACACGTATTGGCCATGGGAAGTAGGTGGTCCTTCAAATAACCAAGCCCTGTGCCATATAGATCTTTATAGGTAACAACTAGCATTCTGAATTGCCCCTGAAAACTGAATGGCAACCAGTACAGCTTGAGAAGCAGAGATGTCAGATAGGCATATTGAGGCATGGCAACCTCTGTCTGCACCACTGCATTCTGGACCAGTTGAAGCTTCTGACTAGTTTTCAGGGCAGACCCATGTAAAGCAATAGACAAACTTTGTGGTGATTAGAGCATGAATGACTGGCCGAAGAGTCTTCTAATGCAGGAAAAGACTCAGCTGCTATATCAGATGGTGCCGAACAAAACCCTCTCTACCACAGTTTTTATTTCGAAACCCATTGAGTTGAAATAGCAATATAATTTTTATATTAAAAAAATCTCAAAAATAACAAATTCCCAATTGCCTTTCAATGAATGGGTATACTTTAATTCATTCCCTATCCTTCCTTGCTCTTCTATCCCTACTCCCACCTCCTAGGTCTGTTTATTTAAATTTTGAATGGACATATTCATGAATTTAAGAAACAGTGATAATATATCAGAAAATCTAAATGGCTTTAGATACCAAATTCAGGGAGTATTGTCTACAATATATTTGTGAAGATTAATAATATTCTGAAAGCAGTTTCCTGAATTCCTCTTTTCTTTATCTTAGCAACCCTAATTTTTAATATTTGAACTTTGGGCAGTGGTAAGCAAATCTCAGGAATACTAAATATTCTTGGAAAATTGTATATTTTTTATTGATTAGTAAAGAGTAATACTCTTACTCAGGTGTCATAAGTGCTGAAGTGTCTTGTATTGCCCTTTCAGTCATTACATTTTGAAGTCATATCATTATTTGGGGATAACACTGATTTCTTATGTAGAGCGAGAATACTGTATATATTTGTAATTCAACAGTGCTGTTTATAATTCAGATAATTCCTATCGTGTTTCAAATTGTATGTCACAGTTTAAACAAAGGAACTGAACATTAAGCAAAATAGTGGAGATTTAGGAATTGTTTGGCTTGTAGACACAGGATTTTTAATTTTTAAACAAGAAATGATAAAGATTTTATTATTACATAATCCTGTGAAGATAAAAAAACCTATTATTTTTCATATAGGATCTAATTTTGTTACATAGAAAATAGAAATATTCATAATCATAAATTTGAATAGAGAAAATCATCTATTAAATAATATATCTCTTATCTGTGTGAGGAATTTTGTTAATGGAAGGAAATTTTATCAATGAAAACTAATAGTCAGGGGAACTTTCAAATATTTGTCCAAGGAGGATGATTTTTGCAGGAGAGAAAATGTTTTTATGAAACTTAAACAATCCATTTATTTTTCTTAGTAGGTGAGCATTATGTGATTGTTTTAACATTGTTAAATATTGTCAGAACAAATGAATTCCAAAATAATGAGATGTTCTAACAGTCTTGGGTGTTCTTTCACAAATTAACTAGTAGTATAATCTTTTCAGCACACACTTGTCTTTGCAAACTTTTAAGTCAGCTAAAAGATTCTGTGTCAAACATCAGCTCTCAAAGAACACAAATTATTTTGTATGGTCTAGTCAAAAAGATAATGAGATGGACACTGTGGAAATCCTTATTTCTTCATTGGTTTGTCTGGATTTTGAAGTTCCTACTGATAAAATAGGATGAGTGGGTTTTTTTTCCCCCTTTCTTTTGTTGTTGCACTCATAAGATAAGGGATAACCTTTACTGGAAGTTTTAAGAGCAAATAATGTAATTTGTGGACTAAAAGGCTGAAAATTAGGATACAACTTACATTTTACATTTATTTAATAGGATTCAAAATGTAAATATGGAGTGTCCTTTTTTATAACTTATAGAATAAAGTTAATGTACTCTTCAGTATCTAAGACAGGAATATTTTTGAGGCTAATTTAATGTCATCTTTTACTGCCTTTTTAGTGAATTATAGAAAAAATGAGTAAGTAAATACATGTTTTTTTTTAAAAAAATCAGTATAACTTTAGCAGATAATATATAATCTGAAGATAAATTTAGGGCTGATATAAATTGTATTATAGCATTTGTACAGTATTCCCTCTTTCCATTCCTCCTGGCCCATTACCATAACAACCTTGTATGAAAGGCTAGGCTGAAAGTGACTGATTACAGTCCAATGTTTTAATTCTTGTTAGTCCTCAAAGGTAGTCCAGGGAAGAAACAAAACAATAAATACTAGCAGTATCTTTATTGTGAGGTTATATTAACAGAATCTTGCAAGACAGAGAGTATTTCCTTCTCTTTTCCTTTAACTCTTGGGAAAACTTGGGAGGATCCCTTTTGAACCCTTCCCAGGCCTCCTCTCCTTCTGTGGGCTTTTATATGTAGCTTGTCCAGTCTGTGGCTGTTCTTTCTATTTCCCAAGATCATTCCCGAACAGCATTACAATTCCTACAGCATAATGGCTTCTCTATTTGATCCCAAGTCTCTATTTGATCTATTTTGTTTGTCACGGGCCAACCTCCCAGCTTTATCTGACCTCATTAATAGGGAAGTAGTGATAACTAATAGTGACAAGTGGCAGCCATCTACTCCTATGTTGGAGACTAAGTCACTGAAGCAAAAACACAAAAATGAGGCTTAATTTGCAAAAGTTCTTGAGGATTCCTATATCCTGTTTATTCCTCAGAATGGCTTATTCTGGAAGCATGAGAGTTTTGGGGGTAGATTGTGAGATTTATTTATTAATTATCTTTTCTAGACTATGCAGACAAGGCAGACTATGCAGACTATGCAGACTAGCTAAAACCAGATATGCCTTTCCCTTTACTTTTATGCCTTTTAAAAGGAATCCAGGAAATTAAAGTCTAAATGGAAACAATTCAGAATGTTGCCCTGCCTTTCTACACGGAGATATTCATTTATTTAGAGAAGCAGTTAATACAGAAATACTATTTCCCAGAATGGTTTTTCCAGGTATTTTTCATTTGGAGGTTTCTGCATTGCATCAGTTATTTCTTCCTCAGCTGCTGGTTATCATCCCGTTATTAGATTGCTTACTAATTATAAGAATAGGCAAGAAAATAGTGTTAGCTTTTATTTAATTTTTTTCCTAATTTAAAAAGAACAGTAAAACTTTCAAAGTCTTTATGATTATGGTGAATGAATTAAGTTACTTATGATGACAGAGATTTAAAATATTTTATATCCTACTTTGAAGAGTCTCCTTGAGGCAATTTTATGTATTAAAAATTGAAATATAAAATACATTGTTACTAAAAGAGTAGCACAGAACATTTATAACTCAGTAGTATTAAAAATTTAATCTAAATGCAGGCTTTCATTTATTCAAAAGAAGACTCAAATTTTCAAATTCAAATAGAGAAAGAAAGTGGGGGAAGGGAAGGAAACAGAACCATAAACGCAATTCATGGCAGTTCCTTTCTCAAGCAACTCTCCCCATGAAAAGAATTAGACAGCAGACTTATCTACTTCTGTTCGTTGACATGCAGCCCTTTTTCTTATGGATAATTCAGGTTATATTCTGAAGGTGCTTTTGCCTACCTTGTTTATTTTATAAAACTTTTATGCCATGTGCATAAAGTGCAGTTTCAGTTTTCCTTTCTGCTGAAAGATCAGGGAGAAAGATAACTAGGGATAAGCATCAGCACAGTACTCTTTTTTCCAGTGAGTGCTTGTAGTAATGTTATAATTTTATTGTAACCACCAATAGTCAAAATAGCAAATTACATTGATATAAGACTGAAAGTTAATAAAATATTTTGAACACACCCGTGCATGTTTTGGAACACAACTTAGGAACGTTATGTAATGGTTATGTTGCCTGGCACAGGTGAATTTTTTTCTAACATTAAATTGGCAGAGGAAAATGATATAAAACTGATTCCTTTCCTAGCCAATTAAATAGACTGTTAGTTTAAAGTTGTAATTTACTTCCTATAAGACTGTTTATAATGTACCCCCTGAAATGTACCCCTTGTGTGCCTGTCTTTTGTTTTAAGGAATAATATCTAGGACAAGCAGTCTGCCGTGCAGTAAAGGAATTTGATTTTAGCCATTTCTAAAATTAAAGACAAATATCTGTTTCTATAAACAGGTCCTGGACTGCTTCAGCTGCTACAAAGCCCAGTGATATTTTAATTTGCTAGGCAGACATGTTTACTGTGTACTATATAGTTTATGAGCGTTACCATAAATGAGGTAATCTTGCATCTTGGTTTCCATATGTGAAACATTACATGAGGAAATGCAGCTGGGTTGTTAGTTGATGATATTAGCAGACTTTATTTAAATATAAACTTTATACTGAGCGGTTTAAAATATTTGTACTAGATCTGGTTATGTGCTTTTTAGTATTTTATACTTCAGAGAAACCAGAATTCAAAAACAAAAAAAAAAAAAAATAGGCTGCCAAGTGGATATCTCAGTTTCAAAACTGTTAGCAGTAATGATTTTAAAAAAACCAATTTGCATTCTTGATAAAAGTGCAACTTTATTTACTTTCTACGGAACAGCTTGCTTTAGAATTGCAAACATGGTAACATGGTAATACATTAAACAATATTCTTTGGAGTCAAATTTAATACATTTTATAGGAGTGGAGATAAAGTGGATGGATGTAAACTATTTGAGTTAATTTTTCTGTCTCCTGGAATGCCCTTCTCCAAGTCTTATTCCTTCCCTGTCTTTATAAAAAATTCTGCAACATCACAGCTTCAATGCCAGAAAACTGAAAATGGGAAGATTGGCGTATCCCATGATATACTCTGCTTATGCAGACCTCAAATAGCTTTAAGTTCTCTTGATCTATGCCATGGTTTGATCTGCAGAAAACTAATGTTAGCTCTGGAACAGGTCTGAAAGTTGTATTTATATACTGAAGCAAGACCTTGCTACTTGTTCTGCTTCAGGTGCTGAGATAAAGGTATTCCACCATTGGAACTCTCCAAAAAATAAGAGAATTTATTTAGGAAAATGTTTTAAATATATTCTTTTTGGCTTGGGTTAGAGGGGTAGTATAGCTATATATACAGTCAATAAGAATGAATCTGTCCAAATGTTTTATCAGGGTTGTGATATTAAGCTCAGTCAGAGTCAAATGTCCGGGAGTAATATACAGGTAGTCCTTGACTTACAACAGTTCATTTAGTGACTGTTCAAAGCACTGAAAAAGGTGACTTATGACCGTTTTTCCCTCATACAACATTGCAGTATTCCCATAGTCACGTGATCAAAATTCAGACACTTGGCAATTGACTAAGATTTATGACAGTGTCTGGAGGTCATGTGATCACCATTTGCGACCTTCTGAGAGGTAAAGTCAATGGGGAAGCCAGATTCACTTAACAACCATATTATTAATTTAACAACTGCAGTGATTCACTTAACAACTGGGGTAAGAAAGGTCATAAAATGGGGCAAAAGTCACTTAACAACTGTCCCACTTAGCAACAGAAATTTTGGGCTGAATTGTGGTTGTAAGTCAAAGGCTACCTATACTTCTATAAATGTATTCCCTATTTTTCCACAAGCCTCATGTAACATTGTTACACATTATAGCCTGGGCATTCTGAGCAATACAAGCAAAAATAATACTTTAGGGCTGCATAAAAATTATGATCATCTATCCAAAACAAAATGAGTTGCTTTTATTATTATGTAACTTATTACATACTAATAGACCAATTGGATCAATTGAACCAATGGACCAATTTGAAAATTACATTGTATAAATTACTGTGATTGGTAATATTGTGGTTTGTAATATGACGGGTCCTTAGTGTTGTCTGAGCTTGGTGATTTTCTTGAAGATGTTTCATTACCTAACCCAGGTAACATCATCATTACCCATTAATTTGGATAATGAAACATCTGCAGGAAAATAACCAAGCTCAGAGAGCACAAAGGACTCCTTATTTCAACCCTAAGCTACTAATATTCTCATTTATTGGCTTGCAGTGTTTTACCATAATAATTTTATTCTTATACAGGTAGATCTCACTTAATCACCATAGTTTGGACCAGAATCTCAATTAAGCAAAATGGTCATTAAGCAAGATGTCACATGAATGCTGTGCTCCACAACTGCAATCTCAGCAATTTCCTTTACAGTCATTAAGTGATCTTACAGGTTGTTAAGTGGAGGGAGTCCCAAGTAAGGAGTACGGGTTGCCTCCAGGAGGCAAGGGAGGTCCTAGGAGGCCCAGCACAGGCCACACATGTGTTGGGGTGTTGCGATGTAGCACAAGTACAGGGAGGCTAGGGAAAGAAGCCATAACTGCCCCAGTCTGATTGAGCACTGTATGGAAAAGGTGTCTCAATGAGCCAAATACCTGGAAAGTTCCAGTGGCACCATGTATCCATAACCCTACAACGGATTGAATGCCCGAGAAGTCTCCACAATGAGGCACAAAGTAACTGCCTTCTAGTTATTTGGCATTTCATGGACGAGTGACTGTTTTGTGCCATGCTGTTGGAATTTGGGCATTTGGAATTTCCCACCGGGTTGCTACTTTGCATCCTACTATGGAGGCTTTCCAGGTATTCAGCCCTTCATGGGAGAGATAGTTGTTTCATACCATGGCACACCTTGATGTTTGTAACTTCTTCTATTCCTTATTTTATATTCTCTGTCTTGATTATTAGTTCTTTTTATATACTTTACAATTTAATAAAATTATTATAAAAATGAAAATTAGTATAGAAACTAGGGTGATTAAATGTTGGGGAAAGAATGCAGGAAGAGACAAGGGTCAAGGAAAACCATTTAATACTATAATGTTTTTAGATGTATACATAACATTCCAACATTGATCAATTTGTTAAGCTACCTGACATCTTAAATGTAGTTTAAACAAGATTTTGTTCTTAGGCTGCTCTTCCTTTTCAGTTTTCTTCATAAGGAATTGGATGATAAATGGAAACATAAACATAGCTTGAAAATGTGAACTAGTTCCAAACATTTCAATAGTTTTATAAACAATTGGTCACAGTTACTTTCAGTTGAATTATAGTTTCCTTGAAAGCAGTAACTCACTTGATCTACGTTAAAGAAATTATTCTTAAAGTTTGTCTTATTTGTCTTTAAATAACGGCTGATAATTATATATTAATCAAATACAGCATGCTAAGACAAAATGTAATCATTCAGATTTAAGAAAATGACTGTTCATGTAGAAGTTGTGGGTTTGTTCCATTTATTTCAGTGTGTTAATTCTAATCTTGTCTCTTTCAAAGAACCTTGGTTTACTATTTCAGTGTTATTGTCCATGCTTGCCTTTATTATTTATCACTTTTATTTATTGCTATTCCTGTAAGGAAGAGAAAGGGGGAGGGCAGGAGAGAGAGAGAGGGAGGGAGGGAGGGAGGGAGAGAGAGAGAGAGAGAGAGAGAGAGAGAGAGAGAGAGAGAGAGAGAGAGAGAGAGAGAGAGAGAGAAGATGGATAATTTGAGTCTAATCATTTGTGCCTTGAGTGACAACTCTGGGTTGATTTATTTGGTGATCTATTTGCTTGTTCTCTTGCTTATCTAGGGTATTCTTAGGAATCTTCTCCAACATCAACATTAACATTCAAATGTGTCAATATATTATGCTTTTTACAAATTGATGGTGTTGATCTAAAACACAGAACTGTCCACCTCTTGAGTATCTTTATTGTCAATTCTAAGTCTTGTTGCTGTATTCATTCTCATTAGTTTAGTCTTATTTACATTTAATCTTAAGTCTAATTTTTTCCCACTGTGCTCTTTGGTTTTGATTTCTAGTGCTTTCAGATCATACGTTTTTAGCTATCAGAGTAGTATCATTAGAATGACAATATTATTGATATTTCTTCCTCCAATTTTAAAACCATGCTTATGTTTCAATTCAGCTTCTTTCAATATATATGGTACATATAGGTTAATAATTAAGGGATACAGTTTAACTAATCCCTTTGCCAATCTGGAACTAGTCTGTTTCACCATGTTCTTTTTGCCCTATGATTTCTTGACCCATGTATAGATTTTGAAAGAAGACAATGAGATCTTCTGGGATTCCTATTTTTCTAAACACATTCCACAGTTTGACACGATTGACATAATTGAAGGCCTTTCAGTAATCAATAAAACATACTAATTTTGGGAGGTAGCCTTTAGCTTTCTCAATTTGCCACATACATCACAGTGATGACCTTGGTCTTTTCTAGAACCAGCTTGTATATCTGATATTTGCCTTCCATGTATAGCCCTAATCTGCATTGGATGATGCTAAGCATTAGTTTGGTAGTATGTGAAATTAAGGAAATTGTACAATAATGCAATACTTAATCACCTTTATTTGGTATTGGTATGTGCATTTTTGTCTTTCGTGTCTTTTAACTGTGTCATTCTGAAGTTTTGCCATGTAGCTTGGTTAGAACCTTTATTGATTCTTCTTCTGTTGCTTGCCATGTTTTGTAAATATTCCATTCATTCTTTTAGCCTTCTGACCTGGTAATAATTAGGTCTAATTTCATCTTCTAATATTGGAATTTATTTATTTACTAAATTATCTGTACATAGAGATAAATCTTCTGAGGTATCTTGAGTGCTAGCAATTCTGTTCTATAGAATGTCACTATATTTCTTCCATCTTTGTTTGAATCTTTCCCAATTTCCATACTGTCTGTTCCATTGTTTTCTTTAGCATACCAGTTTGATATTGGAATATTTTTTTGGTTTTTTGATTTGCCTTGTTTTTCTATGCCTGTTTCCTTCTTCTTTGTTACAGATGTTGTTATATTGCTTCTTGTCTCTTCTAACATAATTTCTTGTCTGAAATTCTTTAAGTTGTTACTTGAGATTTTGTATTTGGCATCTCATCTTGGCAATTATCAGCATTTGTTCCATCATTCGTATGTTTTTTTCCCATCATTGGCAGTCTCTCTTCACATTTTTCCTTAACAATTTCTTTAAGCTGATTCCACAGTTTACCTGTTTTCCAATAAATAAAATCAGGAATGCCAAAGCAATTCCTGATATTATCCTTGAAACTGATATGCATATGCTCAATATTATATTATTGAAATTTGCAGGTTTCATCTTCTGTTTTAGCTGATTTGCACATGAGTGGTTCGGGATCTGTTCTACGGTCAGCCCTCAGGCATGTCTTTGCTGTTACAACCAAGTTTTCCCACCTCTTCTAATTAATAATATAATCAGTTTGATTTCTGTGGTACTTCCTGTGGAGACATACATGTATCTAGGTTTGCTTTGGTTGTTTGAGGAGTTGGCAATGAAGAAATAATTGGATTGGCAGAAATTGTTAAGTCATTCTTCTACTTTCGTTTGGTTTTCTGGACCAGAGTCCAAAAACATTTTCCTCCTTGATATTTCCAAGTTTTGCAATCTCCAGTCATAAGCATCATATCTTGCCTGCATGTTCTGTTAATTTCAAATTGAACTTGATAATAAGAGTTTACAGACCTTCTTTTCTTTTGCTTCAGTAGTTGGAGCATGAACTCGAATAACCATTATATTAAAGTTTGGCCATGAGGTCTAATTGATACTATTTGGTCATTAATTGTATTATAGTCAAGTACTGTTATTATATATTCCTAACTATGAAAGAAAATCCATTCCTTCTTTTTTTTATGTCCTGAGGAGTAAACAGTGATGTTTTGTATAAGTTTCCAATTCCAATCCAACTCATGTTGCTAAAGCCTAAAATGTCATTTCATTTAATCTTTCACTGTGTTGAACTTCTTACATTCCATGGGTCTAAAATAATTCTGTCTTTGTAACTTTATATGTCCTTTTGCTGCATGGCAATATCAGATGCTTGCTCCAAAGGCTTTAATCTATCTATGTCATAAACACTGTTAGTATTCCAAAAACTTCCCAAATCTTTTCAATAGCATTTTGAGTGCCATCTAAAACTGAACGGCCCATTACACCATCATTTTATATATTCTATGCAGGTAGCTTTCTTGATAAAATATAGGAGTGTTTTGCCATTGCATTCTCTGCACATTATACAATGATTATCCCTAAAGTCATCTTCCACCTCCAGCATTTGCCTATGACTTTCACATCTTGGATGACCCTGCTGGAATTGTATATTGTTTACATTCATTATTTGCATTATTCACTTATCCCTTCTAAGAACATCTCACCACAATTAGACAGAAGAGCAGGACTTGAAGAAGAGCAGGTAATCAATGTAGACGATGGAGGAATGGCCTGATTTCAAATAAGGCAATTTTCTAGAATTCTTTGGTGACTGAAAGTGGGATCTCATTGTTAAAATGCAAAAAAGTATCAGGTGACACATATATTTTAAAATGTTTGAAATAGGAGAAATGCAAGAGTTATTTGTATGCACAAATGTGCATAAATACTTGTATAGACATATAATATCTGAAAAAGCAAAAATTATCCTCCGTGGTTAAATAAAATATAACTTAAACTTCCATAAAAGGCACATTTAGAAGCTAAACTAATGTACAAACTAGTTTTATTTTAGACACAGCAGCCATTTAAAGATCTTTGAAATTTATACAATTTTTGTTTAGCTGTCAAAACTTTTAATTATACTGTGCCTTGAAGGTGTAAAACTGTCAAATAAATCAGAGTCTTTGCATAAATGTTTGATGAATTATTCTGACTACTACACTGTAGATACAATTTGCAAAACTTTTCATTAGAAATTAGTCATCAAGTAAAGGGCAACATCAATATATTTATTGATGAAGTAAAAAGGTAGATTAAGTTGTTCCACATACATCTGCAAGGGACACGAATGAAGTAGACTATTTCATTAGACACTAATTATGAAGACAACTTTGGTACAATAGTAACATAACCTTGAATGAAAATAAATATTGCTATTCCAATTTTGTTTAAATTTATCTGAAAACATTCTATAACAATTTTTACTAAACTATTAGCTTTTACATAATATTAAAATTCATGGCAAAGTGGTTGCTAACATTTCAAGAACCTGATTTTTCTTTTAATTACATTAAAGGAATATGAGTGTATATGTGTGTGTTTAGTAGTGGTGAAGCAACTCACTAAAGGTGATTGGGGTGAAATAAATTAGTTCCCCTTTGAAGCTTTTATTTTCCTCTTTTTTTCAAAATGAATGGGACGTTCTTGAATGAAAGCTGTTTTTCATTACTGCCACCCAATACTTATTTGAAAGAAAAAGCCCTCCTAACACATACAAACACAAGGGTAAAAGCAAGCTTCCCCTTTCTACAAGGAAGATTTCAGCTAAACAGCTCCTAGCTTCTCTTTCCAGTCAGGTGGCTTCAAATCAAAGTTAATTACTGTAGTCATTTATTCTAATCACTTTCTTCGTATGGCTAACTGCATTCTGTCATGGGGTGGCATCCTTTGAAGCCAGTTCGGTTTGAAAGCCACTGCAGGGTACTTGAGCCTCATTAGTGAGGCTTATCCATGCCTGGCTCTGGATGTGATCCCTGATTAACTCTCAGTTAGCCTTCTTCCCCAGACAACACTCCTCCCTTTCTCTTTAGTTTCAATTAACTCTTGCTTTGCTGTCTGCTTTTTATTCACATCAAGACACAGCAGTGTGGGGACAGGTAATTTATATATTTGCTTTGTTTCAGCAGAAACAGTAGATTTCCAGAGTAGAAAATTGTGATGAGGAAAGATGTTTCAGTGCAGAGTGATTTATATATGTATATCTAACAAGAAGAGGTGTTGAACACATACAGCAGACCTATGTATTGTTGCTTTTCCTATTTGGAAATTTTATCCAAATTAATCTCGAGCATATTAGCTTAAACTTCAAATGGGAAAACACTGATCTCTCTAACACAGTCAATAGGGGAATACTTGAGATCATGTTTTACCTACAGATAAATGAAATGAACATGATAAAGCAGTCATTCACTTTTACAGATAAGAAAATTCCTCTTCAGGTGTTTATTTAAACTATTTGCATAGCTGCCCATCTCATAGCAATGACTTTGTGAAGTGTATAAAGATTAAAATCATAATAACAGCTTTAAATTCATTATGCTCTATTTTAACAGCCCCTAAACATAGTATAGTATGTCTTTGTCTAGCATACAGAACGACAATGCTTAATCAAAGACCTAGAAGAAGTTAAAGGCATTAATAAGGATTTTGAAGCCTAAATTTTTTTTTAATGAACTTCAGGTTGATAATCTAGATCCCAATCAATATGTTTTGATTTTCGGCAACAGTACAGTAAAATAGTGCAACACCAAAATAATGGTAATTTTGGCTCAAACTTGTCTCAAAGAGTCTACATCAGGAGCGTCAAACTGCCGGCCCACGGGCCGGATGCGTCATCCAGAAGCCGCACCCACCCCATTGCCGGCAATGGCAAAAGCGTCTCAATACGTTGCGTGATGTCACGTGACATCGCGGGTTTGACATGTCTGGTCTAGACAGTTATAGTATTGTGAATAAAGGCTTCACCTGGCTTAATTACTTTGGTAATATTTAAAAAAGCTAACAGACAGGTGTTGAATAGGGAACAGGTAGTAAAACTACTTGTTTGCTTCCCTAATTCAGGAGTCCTCAAACTCTTAGCTCATTGATACCTTCATAAACCTTGATTGTTCATCAAATCCCAAATATTTACTGTTTGAAAAGTATAAGTACTTCTTTAATTAATAATACTATATTAGTATTATACAATAGATAACAACAACAACAGATAATCTACTAGAACAGGGGTGTCAAACTCGCAACGTCATATGACATGTCGTGATGTATCACAACTTTTTTTCCATTGCCAGCAATGGGGTGGGTGCGGTTTCAGTTTGATGCATCCAGCCTGTGGGCCAGCAGTTTGACACCCCTGCCCTAGAATCTTGAGAGCCAATATTGACTACCTGCATTAAATTGCTTAATATAAGGCTAATCTTCAAAAAGGCCACTATGATTCTGTAACCATTAGGAACTTGGATAGAAATTTCCTGATGCACAAAAATATATTTTATATATTTTGTAATTTGAAATAAACGTTCAGGTAAAATATTCTCTTTTAATAGCAATTAACTACTGTAGATATACTATGCAAATACTGTATGCCATTATATGATTAATCTATGGTGTATAAATATAAAATTGTCCTCAAAAGTTAACTGCATTGAAAGCTAATTCAAGTTTTATATGTTATAGGCAGTTTAATACAGGTAGACCTTGACTTATGACCACAATTGAGCCCAAAATTTCTGTGGCTAAGTGAGACCATTGTTAAGTGAGTTTTGCCCCATTTTACGACCTTTCTTGCCACAGTTGTTAAGTGAATCACCGGAGTTGTTAAGTTAGTAACATGTTTGTTAAGTGAATCTGGTTACCCCATTGACTTTGCTGGTCAGAAGGTCACAAAAGGGGATCACATGACCCCCAGACACTGCAACTTTCATAAATATGAGTCAATTGCCAAGCATCTGGATGTTGCTCATGTGACCATGGGGATGCTGCAATGGTCATAAGTGTGAAAAATGGTCATAAGTCACTTATTTCAGTGCCATTGTAACTTCGAACAGTCACTTAATGAACTGTTATAAGTTGAGGAGTATCTGTGCTATTTTCTAAAAACAATCCTTCAAAAGCAGATTAAAAATTGAAAAAAATAATTGAAAAAATATACATCTTTAGAAATTAAAACATTGGTGGATAGAATAGTTGTAACCAGAACATATATTTCATAAAATTTGTCAAAAGGGATGTTCGTTTGAGAGAAGAAAATCTTATTTCATATAGGTTGCTAATGTGGGTTTCTGCTGCCTAGAAAACAATGTGAATTTGGACTTTTAGAATATTTCTCTTCAGTGGAGTAAATTAGAGATAATGAGGGCAAATCTTCTGAAACAGAGTAAAACAAGCTGAAATTACGTGTAGCTTGCAATTGAACTATATCCTAGGGAAAAGCTTACAATTGCAAGATCCTTGGAAATTGTCAGAAATCTAACATTTAATCTTCATCACTTTGTTCCTTTTGATCTCAGATCATAGTTGATAAGAAGTATCCAAGATAGCACACTAGGACAAAAACAAATCTGAGTAGGAATTAATGAATAAAACAGTCTTAAATTCATGCCTACGCATATCATTCCTAAATCTATTTCATCCTCATATGTTAATGCATGTAACCTAAAATAAAATGTGCACAAATGTCTGCTTTTTACATTTGCTTTCACCCTGAATAGAACAGAATAGTTTAATATGAACATCAACATAAAATACAGTACTTTTATTTGTTATATAGTTTTGAATTGTTTTTAATATTACACACCACCCAGAGTCATTATGGAGTAGGATGGATTTATAAATGTAATAAATAAATAAAAATGCATCTTTGTCCTCCAGATTGCATAAAATGTAAACTAAACAAGCCCTCCATCATTCTTGTTTTGAATGCTCCATAAATGTTTATTTACTTTCAACACAATTCCTTTGAAGCCTAGAGAGAGACTAAGAAAATGTATAAAATCATTTCAGCATACAGTGTTGATAGAGATTCTAACTATAAATAAATAGTGTGAATATTGAATATTCATACAGAAATAATTATGGTGCAAATTTGTGACAACTTAATCCTATTTTGAAACAACATATTTTCCTACTTCCACAAACTACTGGTTTTCTTGTGCTTTTTAGAAAAATAAGCACATATGTTAGTCATACTGCCTTTTACATTTTACAGAAAAGGTGGACTAAATAGCAGTGCATTGCAAGTCTGATTTAAACAATTATCAAATACCATTGGAATTATGGAGCACATTAATTATTGTAATAATAACTTTGAAAGTGTTGTTCTTGTTACTTTTTTTCCAAACATGTTTGCTTCCAAATATACTAAAGGGAGCATTTTAATTTTTATTAGGAAGAAAAGAAATATAGTAACTATTGGAGAGACTAGACTAGACTAGTGCACATAAACTATTTGTTAGTCTTTGAATGATTTTGTGTGAAGTGGTTGTTCTTGCTTTGTTTGAACAGGGTACAGTTTTCTGTTTATGACTTCAAATATTTGAAGAGTATGTGATCCATGTATTTAATCAAAATAATTTAACTCAAGTATGTTCTGATTGGAAGCAAGATGACATGGGGGAAAAAAAAAACTCCAGATGGTTTTTTTTAAGTTGAAAGACTTTTTTTATCATATATTTAATAGGACAATTTGAAACATTTCTAATTGGTCTGAAAAAAAGTCTTAATCATTGTAAATTACCAAGGTCATACTTCACTGTTAAGGGACATTACTGCTGATGTTTGAAATCCAGCACATGCAAGCATAACTGTCTATTTGATTTCAAAATGTTTATTGCATGAGGTATCAAGTAATTGTTAAACTTACAAATTCACAGTAAGGTTGCAGAAGTTTAGCTTTTGAAATTAATTGTTCAGTTTATTTTCTTTTTGAGATTTTTTTTTCTTTCATATAATTTTTTAAACACAATTTCTAGAGAAATTGAAATTTTATAGTAAATTTGGTAGTTATGAAGTAATTTTATCTTTATCTTATTATCTTGGACCATTTTGAACCATAAAATAAATCCTTAATAAATATGGAGAATTCCATTAGTATGTGTCCAGTAGAAAAAGTTATTTATTTTTAACAATTATGGTTGATTTTTGCTTTTTGAATATGTTTCAAGGAATAAATGGAAATTTTAACATTTTAGTTTAGGTTCATATTTTAAAAATTAGACAAATAAGAATTGCTATTCTCATTTCCAAAGAATTTTAGATGTGAGCTGTTTTTCTGCTTGCAGAAAGTCTTGCAAAATAGTTATTTTTGATTGTTATAAAATATATAGACATACACATCAAATCCCTCTACTGATAAATAGCAATCATAATTTTATTATTACAAAAAAAAACAAAAAAAACATTGCTAACTTTTTGGAACACTTCATGAAATCATATTTATGTAATAATGATTAATTATATAATTATATATTTGCATGATATTTTTTAGTTAACTTCTGTCAGAAGAAGAGATTGTTGCATATTTTGTTGAATTTTAGGAACTTCAATAGCACTTGCGCAAATTACATTAATGTTAAAAGGTTTTTGAGAATTTTAAAATTTTCTCTGGCAGCATATTTGTGGCTCTGGAACATTTTAGTTTTGTGAACTATTAACATAAAATTACTAATAGATGTTTGACATCTGTGCATTGCACTTTTTAGCATATTTCAGGAGTTTGGGTCTTGGTCTAATAGGTCTCATTAGGGGAAAAAAAGAGAGAGATCAACCCCAAGACAGTTTGTCAAAGTTAATATGAGTCCCATAGGACTGAATTGACAATTAGTGTGTGATTTTACAGCACATTCCTCTCATGGTCTTCTTTGATTCGTAACAATTGAACGTTACCTCTGATTTATTTCACAATAACTCAATACAGATGAATATTATTCTACTACTATTGTTGGATGTTAGAATTTTTTATTTTTATTTCTTATCATTCTCAGAATATATACAGGGTGTAAATGATGCATCTTGTCTAGTATGGGAGAAGTAAGACTTGATTAGTTATGTTTAAGAGAAGCAAGGGAATGGGGGTTAGTATGCTTTACCAATAAAGGAGAATATTTGTAGTTCAGAGTTAAAATGAGGGATCCTTGGTGTTTTCTGAGCTTGGTTGTATTCTTGCAGATGTTTCATTAACCAAATGTTACCTAGTTTGTCTAATGAAAGGTCTGCAAAAAAACCCAAGCAAGCTCAGATAGCACCAAGGACCCCTCATAGTATGCTTTAGTTGTATACCACTTTGACTATGGCTTTAATAAGCATTATCTTTTTCAGAAGCTTGAGCTGATCTTAAATGTTTTGAATTCTTAATTTTAAGAAAAAATTAAGAATTATGATGTATAAAATTAATAAAGCATGGTAGCTTAATGTATCGTATATGGAAAGAATTTTCCTCATGTGATACATTACACATAAGAACAATTTGTATTTTCTTTTAACTTTATATAACTTTACATTATATTAATTTTTATAATGCAATGTCTGAAATGTAATTGGATTGCATATATATTGTGACATTTCTTATGCCACTCTGAAAGTCTTTTTTATTTTATATTTTTATTTACATCTTTCACAGCTAATTTGTTAATATATTGTAGATATAATTTTTAAGCAAACCCCTAAATCTCTAAAAGATTTACCAAAAAATAAATAAATATTTAAAGCCCTTCCAATCAAGTATTATTGCTGTATTTAGTAATTTTCTTTAGCAATCATATTTATACATTGGAAACTACAGTACCTATGATGTCTATAAATGATGATAAAAATGTAAGTATTTCTTGATGTAGTAAAAAGGAAGTAAGTTTTAGGCCTTTCATTGCTGTTTTCCTATATTTATAGACTTTGATGTTTCCTATATATGTTTTCAAAGCTTACTTCAAAGAAAAAAACAGTTCAATAAAACTCTAAAAGGGTCTGTATAAAATTGTGTTTTAGTTTATTTTATCATAACCATTGTTATGCCATTTGTATTTAATTTATTTCTTTAACAATATTTAAATGCCCTCTTAATCCATATGGACTGTGGGGTAGAATATCAATTCGAGATATAATACAGAATCTCTTACACTTTTAACTTATTAAACAATTTGGAACTTGTGTGTGCATATAGTTTTAATTGTATTCATATTTTGTGATTCTTTTTAAGTACTAGCTAGAATATTGCTCTCATGAAATGAGCAGTGTTCTCTGTTGGAATGGTATGTAGGTGATAGAAGAATGACAATATATTGTTATCTATTATAAAGGATATATGTAGCAATTTACTAACGGAGCTTCTAAATAAAAAAAATGATATTTACATGAAGATATGGATAGGCCTTTTCCTGATTGAAAGTTCTAATTAAGTGAATAGAGGAAAATTAACTGAAATTAGCTGTCAGAAAATCACATTTAAATGACTGATGAGTTGCTCAGGCAGTAAACATTTAAATGATATAAATTGCCATTTAAGTGTATGGTTTAATGTTTGTCATGCATTAACATGACATGAGATTGCAGTGACAATCAAGCAGCTTGCTCTAATTTGAACATATTTAGAGCTTTTGTGTGGAGTGCACCACACAAATTAAGACAATTGCTGTTTTTTATGTGTCAATATAAATGTTTCTTCAGGCATCAGTTAATGAAACTAACCAATCATTTATGTATGCATATTGCAGAATGGCTTCTCAGAGCTTGACTAAATTTTCCTTTTTAAATAGGACCTTTCCTTGAAAAAAAACTAGGCTTAATTTCTGTGATTATAAAACTGTCCTGCTTCTTTGCATTGTTTCATCTGCACTTCTCAAATCCAAAGGGAAATGCAATTTTCCATTAAAGATCCATGCATCATGCTACTGACTTTTGTTCCCTTTTCCTCAGCCAATTCAGAATTACACATATACATACAGATATAGAAACTGAAATATTTTAGCGCAAAATATTCAGCCCAAAATATTTTATATTTGATGTAAAGAAACTCAAGAAGACATACACTCTATTTTATGTGTATAAGCCATCAAGGAAGAGCCGAGGTGGCGCAGCAGTTAGAGTGCACTACTGCAGGCCACTTTAGCTGACTGTGTTCAGCAGGTCAGAGGTTCAAATCTCACCGGCTCAAGGTTGACTCAGCCTTCCATCCTTCCGGGGTAGGTAAAATGAGGACCCAGATTGTTGGGGGCAATGTATATATATATATATATATATATATATATATATATATATATATATATATATATATATACACACACACACACACACACACACACATACATACATACACATTGCTTACTGGTGTACACCGCTTAGAGAGTGCTTGCACTTAAAGCGGTATATAAGTCTCATAAATAAAATAAATAAATAAATAAATAAATCTGGCAACTGATCTTCATTTATTATTAGTAAAAAGAAAGCATCCATCACCAGAATTAAAGTAACAAGATGGTTTGTTGCTGGTAAAGGCTGTATTGTCCACCCATTTTGCTATTTGAATTGATCCCTAATTGAAATTGTAATCTAAAATATATTGATCTATATCCAGAAACAAGACTGTGTGTTGGATGATCATGTGACCTAAATTTAAATCTTTAGGTAAATTCAGTGGATAATGTTACCTAATTTGTAGTTAAGCTATGTTCTGCAAAATGTTCTTAATGGATCTATAAAATAAAACTGCATAGCTGCTTTGGAAGCTTCTCATGGGTATCCACAGGATATACATGCACAGCTACTTCATCATCAAGTCAACAATATATTCAAGCAGCTTCCCAAGACTGACTGCTTTAACAGTTGGAAAAAGAAGAGTTTGGTACACAATCCTTCAAGTTCTGAGGATTCTATTTCAATGGAATGAAGTATATGATTGCTTAATAATTGCTTAATTATATGAAGGACAATTAAGTCTTAATCTCAGATAGTTAAGTCTTAATCTTTCCTTGATGTCTTTCAATGCACTTGAAACTTTTCATTGTCTTGCACTAAAGGTCAACATGAATAAGCTAGTTTTTAAGAAAAGGCTCGAATTTCTTGAACAACCTGTCTTTAGAAAAAGCTGAGGAATAGGAGGTAATATTGCCGATGTATGCTAGATAATTGAGAAAACCAAGAATATCCCAAAGAAATAAGTATATGCTTTATTGATAATAGAAAGTCCTTTGGTTATGTCAATGATGTCAAACTGTGTAATATAATTAGAAAATATTAAAAAATGGGAATCCAGAACATCCAGTTATCTTCATATAAAACTTATACACAGGTCAGAAGCCATAATACAGAGAGAACATATATTACTTATTTATTCATCATATACATGTTTCCCCGTAAGTGAGCCCTACCCCAAAAATAAACCCTAGTTTGATTTTTGGGGGTGGGCCTTATATAAGCCCTACCCCCAAAACAAGCCCTAGTTTTGGGGTGAGGTGCACATCTAAAAATCAAACTGGGGTGGAGGTGTGGAGCTTACCATTGCAGCCAGGCCTCCCATGGATCGATACTTGCCTTGCCGGCCCACTTCTTCTGCGGCCGAAGGAGCACCTTCATTCTGCAGCTATGGATTGCCATTTAAGTGTATGGATTCTGGAAAGACCTCTATAGCTAAGAACTGAGCTATAGCTCAATCCATAGCTCAGTTCTTGGCTGCATAGGCCTTCCAGAAAGGCCTTTGACTGCGAAATGCAGGCACAAGCTCCATTCTCAGCTGCAGAATGAAGCTGCTCCTTCGGACGCAGAAGTGGGCCAGCTGGGCATGGCTGTCAGTGCTGGAGGTGAGTGGAAAAGACACCCCCCTGAAAATAAGACCTGATGCCTCTTTTGGAGGAAAAATAAATAAATAAGACCGGGTCTTATTTTTGGGGAAACACGGTATATTGAATATATATTAAGGGAAGCTGGACTGGAATAAAATATGCATGGTTTTAAAGCTGGAGGAAGAAACATCAATTACCTGTGCTATGCTGATGACTCCACCCTGACAGCCATAAAGGAAAAGGATCTGCAAGCTGTAGTAATTACATCAAAAAGTATTGATGGAAACATTGGACTAAAATTAAATATAAAGAAGAACACACTAATGACACTCAGGTACAATAGGTACAATAACTAAGCTTAGAATTGTCAATTAAGATACTGAAGTGCTGAATAGCTTTTGTCTCAAGCATTCAAGCAGTCAAGAAATATCTGCAAACTAGTCCAACTTACATACTCATAGAGTTTCACAGGGAATACTATTGCATGTATTATTCTGATTTTTGTAGGTATATACATATCATGGTATCTGACTATTTTTTCGAAGGCCTTCATCTTTAATTTATCAAGGACTTTAAATAGAAAGAATATTGATGCTTCTGAACTTTGGTTTGGAGAAGTCTCCAGAGAATATCATGTACAAAAAAATGAAACAGAAAAATCAATGGATCAACAAACAAATCAACTCCAAAGTTCTCACTTGAGGCACTAATGATCTGTCTCAGAGTATCCCACTTCAGGCACAGGATGAAAAGATTTACTCTGTAAAGAAGTTCTAATGCTGGGACAGAAAGAATGAAAGTCAAGAGGATGACCAACAGCAGGACAGATGGCCTTAATTTCACTGGTGAAGACCTGAAACAACAGACTAGAGCAGATTGTCATGGAGAAAATCTATGAAGTCACTTAGAGTTGAGACTGATGTGATGGCACCAATCAATCAATCAATCAAAAATTTTTGGAAGAATACAAAAATTATTTGCATAAACATTTGTTACATGTACATCTGCAGTGAGTAAAGAAGGAGGCCTTTAAGGACAGAGGAAAGACCCTCTACTAATTCAGATAAACAAGACTAAGCCCAGCCCAGGAAAGTGATTTACAAACATACTTCAAATAATTATTCCCGCTTAATTCCCATTAAGATTAAAAAAAGGGATGAAGGGAAGCACATTAAGACTTGTAAAATCCAGTAGCTGTTCTAATAGGAGTAGTTTTAGGTTTTTGTGGTGTATGTTTCTTATTGCGCTCTGTGTTTTAGGGCAGGGCTTTTCAACCTATTTACCCATTGTACCACTTTTAGGATATGGCAACATCCGAGTACCACCAGTCACCTAGCAAGGTGTCAAAAACTTGATAACCAAAAAAAAAAAGGAAAAAAGTGATAAAGTACAGGTAGTCCTCGATTTACAACAGTTTGCTTAGTGACTGTTTGAAGTTACAATGGCACTGAAAAAAGTGCCACCCAAGCCGCAGCCGAGGTTTTCATTGCTGTGAGCATTTCTGTTGAGAATTGGCAGCGGGGGTGGGATAGGGGGGTGTTTTGTTTTTATTCTCCCCATCTGCTGGATGATTGCAGCAGGTTTTGGTCACTTCACATGATCCTGGGACACTGTGACCATCATAAATATGAATCAGTTGCCAAGCATCTGAATGTAAATCAGAATACCCTGGAGATGCTGCAACATTCCAGCTGATCGGCGCTTCTTCTGGGCTCAGCAGAAGCACCAGGATCAGCATCGAGCTCCAGCTGGAGCTGGGCACTGATCCTGGCACTTCCGCTGAGCCCTGACAGCCCTGCAGCTCCAGCCATCTCTCGCTCAGGCTTGTTCGGTGCTGCGCTGGTTCAGCTCATTCCCCTCCCCCGCTACCACTTTTGTAGGATGGTTGTGTACCACCTGCCAGGTGCTAATGTACCACAGATAGTACCCGTACCACTGGTTGAAAAGCCCTGTTTTAGGGCTTACAGTCCTAGACTCACTAGACATCTTTTACTGAATCTGAGAAATCACCTATCAAATGATTTCTATCAAGATATCAAAAATAATGTTCATTTAGAAACTATATTTTAAATAGAAATTATAATGATTTGAAATCTCTATAAAAAAAGACTTCCTTGAAAGAAGCATTATTTTATATAATGATCAATGTACAGTAGCTGTATATTGCTTGAAGAGAATGCAATAAAGGAAATAAGAGATGAATTTTTTTAAAAGTCAAGCTTAACTCATTAATGATGGATGATGTGTTTAATGATGTGTAGCAATTATAACTTAAACTGATTTAGAAATTACATTGGTTGATTTCTATCATAAGACAAGATTCTGAAATAAGATTTTTGTAATGCTTTTAATTATTTTAATTTATTATTACAATAATAATAAATACCAAAACCAATAGTGATATTATATTATGGTACTATTACAGTTATGGTTATTCTGATTATTTAATTATTTCAATAATTAATAATTGTTTAATTATAATTAATTAATTTATATATAAATCAATTATTTAACCTTTGAAAGGTTAGTGCTGGCCCATTTTAATTATATATAGGGAAGGAAGTCTAAGATTTCAATATTGGACTCCATTTGAAATAATGCTGGTTTACACATAAAGCACTTCTTGAAAACTATTGACACCTATAGGTGAAGGTAAATGATGCAATATAAAAGTCTGAAATTCTAGTATGTTTGTTGCATTTTTCCATACTACAGAGGAAATTGTAATTGACACAAATTTTATGTATAGTCCAGAAAACTACATATTTGTCAAATCTGTTATTGTCCTAGTACAATTTACCAATTACCTTCTAGCTATTTATGTGATATTGTCAACATTCAGGATAGAGGTAATAAATTATAAGTTGTGATAAAAGTTGTGTTACATTCAATATATAGATTGCATCATTTTAAGATAGTGGCTACCTCAATTGTGTCCTGTTTCTGCAGTTGGAAACACTGCATAAATTATGTGGCTGCAGCATTTTTTCTTTAGCTATGTAATAGTATTTTCTTTCCCAAGCTGGTACTCTTCAAATGTGGTGAGACACAGGTACCCACACAACTGAAAGGTACAAGATTGAGATGATCAATATAGTCTCTCATCTTTCCCTATTATTGGCAGATTAGACTATAATTACTCATCTATGGTGAATTTAATTGTTCATGGTTCAACCTTGAATTATTTTCTTTTAATACTAGTACAATCTCTGTTGCAAATGTTTAAAACTCCACCAGGGATCTGCGTGGCACAGTTGATCCAACAGGTTCTAACAGCTGCAACTAGCATTGTCACAGTTCAGTTTCTCTAAGGCAGGGGTCAGCCAGTGCTGGCTGAGTAATTCTGGGAATTGAAGTCCACAAGTCTTTTTTTTTATGTTTTTATTCATAATACAATTAAAACAACAATGGACAAACATGACATTCCAGGATGAATTTTCCTATCAGTTCCTACCATGGTACAAAAGTTTAATACATCGTTCTTAACCTCTATATAAGCCTCATCTTCTATACAATACAATTATATATACAATTATATGTACAGTTATATACATCTTTTAATTCTACCATTAACTTGAAGTCCGAGCAGTTCTCCTTAATTCATACCAACGGTAAAATTTGCCCCAGATTTCGAAGTATTCGTGTTCTGTCTTGTCTTTCATAATCATTGTAAGCCTGTCCATCTCAGCACATGATAAAATTTTATGCAGGATCTCTTCTTCCGTTGGAGTTCCCTTATTCCTCCAATTTTGAGCAAAAACCAGTCTGGAAGCCATTAAAATGTGTAGCATTAAATAAAGTACGCCTTTGTCATGCTTTTGTGTAGTTAAACCTAATATAAAGAGTTCTGGTTTTGGTTCTACCACTTGCTCTAATATTTCTTCCAACCATACTTTAATCCTGTTCCAAAAATCACGAGCTCGCATGCATTCCCACCACATATGATAGTAAGTTCCACTTGTCAAATTACATTTCCAACATTTAGGGGAGACATTGGTACACATTTTAGCCAATCTTGTGGGTGGGAGATGCCATCTATAAAACATTTTGTAAAGGTTCTATTTGTAAGAGGTGGCCAAAGTAAGCTTCTTGTTTCTTGCCCATAGTTCTTGTCAGATGTGCAGATCAAAATTAAGACCAAAGTCCTTGCTCCAATTCAACATAGTCACTTTTACTTGTTCCTCGTACATTGCCTGATCTAACAAATAGTAGTATAATTTTTTAATCATTTTATCCTCCGACCCCAATATTATTTTATCCAGTTCTATTGGTTCTAATTTAATGCCTAACTCTTTTTTGTCTTTCTGATATCTCACCTGCAGTTGCAGGTATGCCCACCATTCTAATTCTATCCATCCTGGAGGGTTTTCCACTAGTCTTAAAGGTGCAAAGGTTGAGGACCCCTGCTCTAAGGCACTTGCATATTTCTAACCTTTGCATTATTGTTTATTTAAGACTGTGGACAGCAAATAAGTTAAAGAAACAATATAAACAATATAAACAGTGTTGTATTTTCTTTCAGGCTTTGGAAAGTGAATTTGTTTCCTGTCAACTGCACCAGTGGATTGATTTGATTTTTGGCTATAAGCAGCAAGGGCCGGAAGCTGTCAGATCTCTAAATGTTTTCTACTATCTAACCTATGAAGGAGCTGTCAATCTCAATTCAATAATGGATCCAATGTTGAGAGAGGTAAGCATGTTCATATCTGGGAGAATAAAAATTATGAAGAAATGTGGGACTTTTTGAAATATTTATAAAGCATATTTGATTTTATTGTAATTTAAAAGTATTTATAGACATTTTAAAGGATATTTTCTACCCTACCCACACTAACATATCATTTTAGTTTTATTTTGTTTACACATGGGATAATTCTTCAAATTAGATCTTGTAAGTTATTAGCAAGACGGTCTTCTCCTTTCTGCCTTGTTTGCCTTGTTCTATTTGATCTTCTCTGTTATTTTAGACTGCTAGGACAAGAACTTGCTACAGTGTTGTATAGCTGAAGTGTTATGGACTGAAGCTGGCAAACAAAGAAATCTACTGTAATACTACATCATGGAAAATTAGTTCTTAGAGTGATTGTATGTGCAGACATGCTTACACTTTCCATCTATGTGCATGGCTGTGAAAAGCTGTTATCCCATAACTGTGCCAAATACCCTATATCAGTGGTGGCGAACCTGTGGCACGGGTGCCAGAGGCGGCACTCAGAGCCCTCTCTGTGGGCACGTGCACCGTCACCCCAGTCCTAGGCCTTCAGCTGGGTTTTTTAAAACCTTTTCGCTTTAGGCCTCTGCCACCATGTACAAAAAAAAAAAGGTTCAATCAGTCAATTTCAACTTCTCGCGGGAAAAAAAAAAGATCTTGCAAAGTTGGAATTGATTGATTGAACTTTTTAGTCCCACCCAGTCTGCCATTACCACTGCAGCCATGCCCACCCAATTGGCCACACCCCCCCAAATGGCCACCCCCAGCCAATGGGCCACACCCACCCAGCACCCGACGATGCACAAGTGGGTTTTGGGTTGCAGTTTGGGCACTCAGTCTCTAAAAGAGACTGAGTGCCCAAAAGGTTTGCCCTATATTTACCATTTAACCTCTCTCAATAGGGTATATATAAAGCATTAGGGAAAACTGTGAGCACGATACTAGGGAAACTGCTGACCCAATATTTAAATGGATAAGAACAGTTTCTCTATCTTTTCTCTGAGCCTGTTTCTTGGACAATGGTCTTCTCTCTACAAGGTTTCCTACATTTTACAAATGGAAAAAGCAGCTTGGGAAACTGAAAAGAACTTGTGAAAAGAGAAATACTGTGGCTAGCAAGTATTTTTGAGTAAAATGACTTTGAGGATGTTCTGAAACTCTATAAGACTTCATGTAAAAGAAAAAATATATACATCACTGTTGAATGTTCTCTTTGTAAATTTTAGGTGCATTATTATAAGCTTTTATAACAAGAATTATGGATTTAAAAGATTTTAATGAAATATTTATAGTTCTTTCTAGATTTTCCACTGTGGGGGTTTTTGATTTATTTATTTTTTTAGAAAAAGCCTAGGAAGTTTTGTGATTGGTGCACCATTTTTATACACGCACTAAAAATAAAACAAAATCCAGTGGTCTTTTTCATATGTAATCCTATAATAACTTATTTTTTCATAATTTAAAACAAACACATCTTTATCAACAAAAGAATGTACAACATGTAACGTTAGATCTGGCAAACTTTATAAAATGCTGCTACATAAAATTCACATTTGAAATATTTTTTCTGAATTTGTAAGAGAATAACTGTTTGAATAATTGATTTAAAAATGACTTGCACCATTGCTCCTGTCCTCACTGGCATTACCATGTTATGCTTTTTTGCTTGAATCCATTCATGGCCATTTTTATTTTATTACCAACGTTCACTTTTACTTATGATTTTCTGAGATGCTTCTAATGAGCATAAACATTGGACATGAGACAGGACCTTCTGATTTCTGAGCCTTCCTGCCGTGATATATTAGGAGTATTTTAGGAGTGTGTATATGTGTGTGTTTGTGTATTTATTTAAAATAGTTTTCCAAGTAGTTAGCTTCTCTTTCTGTGATAAACTTTGAGATGTGTATAATAGAAGCAAAAATGACTAACTGCATAGATATTTATTTGTTATTAACCCACTTTCCTAGTCAAATCTAATACAGAAAGCTGCTAGAATCACCATGAGGGTTTCCTAACTTTCTGCACACCACAGTTAATTAATTAGAATTAGATAAATTGACATGACATAAATTCTACTTGCAAACATATGTATAAGACAAGAAGTCATGGTATCCATGAATTCTTTGTAAGAACTTTTAAAATACAAAGAGCTCAAGATTAGTAGTGTGATTAAATGTCTTTATTACACAAAGGGACATACAGAATGCTGTTTTCTTTTTGCCAAGAAATCTGGAATTTTGAAAGAACAAAGTTCTCACTATGTTAATTTCCAAGATAGCCAGCACATGTGGAAAAACAGCATTACAATAATTTGTGAATAAAAGGGTCTGTTCCCTATTTTACTATTTCTATGATGTAATAGCTTAACATTCTGCTGCACTTTAAACATTTATGGAGTCTTTAATTGTTTAAAAACAGCTTATGCTGATAAACAAAAGAATGAAGTTTACTGATACTTTGGCCTAAACTATGTTTATTAATAAAAATGAAATTAATTTTTGGAAACCTTGTGATCATTTAATATAGATGTAAGCCTTCTGTTGACCTTCTGAAATATTTGTTCATTTATTTTGTTTTTCCTCATATCAACATTTTCCTAGATTTTAATTATTTCTTATATTCTTCAAGATGTATGAGCTAAAGCAGACATGTTAAACTCACGACATCACGTGATGTTGCGTGATGTATCGGAGCGTTTTCCCCATTGCTGGCAATGGGATGGGCGCAGTTTCATCGTGACGTGTCCGGCCCACTGGCCGGCAGTTTGACACCCCTGAGCTAAAGGGTAAAACAGATCAGTGAAAAGATTTGGGCTATATGATGTTGCAGATTAGGAGTAGAAAAAAAGATATTAGTCTTTTATATTACCTCACAAACAGTGCATTACAAATAGCAAGAAGCTCAAGAATGGTTTGTTTTAGTCTTTAATACATGTATATTTTTTATTTTTTTTAAAAAAAGAATATCTTATATTGCATAGGGAAAAAAAGAAAAAAAACATTAGTACTTTAACAATCAGGAAACGTAATGTACCTTGAAAGTAGCTATGTTTACATTCCATATTATGAACCAAAGCAAACCTTCATTGACCATGTGTCTTTATCACAGTAAGTGTTAATTCTTCAGGGTTTTGGCTTACCACGGTTTTAGTCAGTCAAAAGGAAAATAAACATTAGCTAACTCTTCTAAAGTTAACATCAGAATTGAAACTGATTCTCTGTTTTCCTTAAGATTAGAAATAAGACAAAATTAATTTTTTTGTGTTATTTTCCTCAAGGGCTTTTGAGGAAGAGGTGAGGTAGCTTATATGACATTTACTTTCCTAATTGCTATAACTATTGGACGCTCTTATTAATTTGTTAATTTCTAACCTGGAAAGAATAGATTACATTTTTTTTAATATTCTGCTGTTTATTGTTCAGAAATTGTGACAAGTCTCTTCTGTATATTATACCTTAGAGATTGAAAAAAAAATCTTTCTTACCATTACTTCTGGATAATAATTTTTCCTTTCATTATAGAAGAAGGTATAAGAAATATGAAAGTTCTATGCATATCTCCATGTAATCATACCAATATGTATATGATACACTGTCAATCCATTTGATAAATGAAATTCTTACACACCCTTATACTAACTCATCATCTCCCTGTCTGTTAATCCGTCTCTTCAAAGATTTATTCTAACATTCCAAAATTGAGAGCAACATATATGACCAGCATTGGCTTGATTGGTCAAAAATTATAAAATAAAAGTGAAATATTTTTGTTAGTTCATAAAAATAGTTTGCTCTCTATAAAGAGGTTTGCCAACTTCTCTAAACATTTTAAATTTTACTGCTTTGGGATACGAGAGCCTCTGAGACCAATTACAATGGAACACAGTTTCTTAAACTAACATATTGAAATAAATGTCTATGAATTCACAAGTACATTGGGTCTTTTAAAAAGAAATGTTATAATTTATCCCATGGAAAATGCTTTAAAGGAAGTTGTTTATTTAGGATGCTTTATTTATATAATAATTCAGACTGGGACTATAAACTGTATATCTAAATATTAGGCTGAATTAAAATTTTCTGTTATGGATAGAACAATTGTTTATGATCTTACAAAAACTTTCATAGGACAAGAAGATAGAAATGAATTGATTTATTTTTTATAGCACATTATGTCCTCTCAACATTGATCCAGACATTTTACTAACTCTCTGGAATAAATTTCTGGAGACTATAGCCAGTAAAGTTTATCATGAAAAAAAATGTTTATTCCTGTTTTAAAGATGGCAATTTTCTATCAAAAAAATTCTACTGAGAGAATGCTCATGATAGTGTAACATTATTAGGATCCAAGACATTATTAATAATACAATAGAAATAGTTCTTACCCTGCATGGTTCACTACTACATATATTGAAACTTGCTTAATTAGTAATTTTTAAAAAATGTGATGAAAATTCTTGCACAAAATAAATGCCAAGGCACATTTCTTCCAGGTTATATTGTTGAAAAGAATTGCAGTGAAATTGATGCACTTTTGGAAGGCATTAGCTGGGTTTATTTATTTATTTATTTCAATTGATATGATCACCCATTTCAACATCATAAGGACATAGATACTAAAAATACAACATAACAGCATTATAACAATAAATTACCAGCAGCCAATATAAAAATCACAACTATCAACATAACCATCTCACAGGCTCTCCTATACATTATAGTCCTGATGCCTGAAGACATAGCCAATTTTTAAGGCCTTATGAAAGGCCAACAGGTTTAGGTCTCATTCATTTTCAGTGAGATGAAACTCCAATAAGTGCCACAACTCTTCCTGGGTTTTGCCAAGTAGAATTTGTTAGAAGACAGGACCCATACCTGCCGTTCCTTCCGAATCTGATGGGATGGGTAGATACAATCAAGGAGAAGTAGTCCCTCCATTCTGCTCCATTTTATGAAGGGCTTCATAGGTGATGACTAATATGAATTGAACCTGGAAGCTCATTGGCAACCAAAACAGCTCGTGCGGTAAGATATCACTTATATTCTAAATTTATTTAATAGGATTTAAAATGTAAATACTTTTCTTGTAACAAATACAAAAGATAAATTTAATCTACTTCTCAGTATCTAAGAAGGATATATTTTGAAGCTGATTTAGTTGAAGCTGAACTTTTTAAATAAAATGGCCTGTTTAATTCAAACCACCTTTCTGCCAAAGATGAGAAAATCAAATAATTTTTGTATAGTTAAGTGCTGTAAACTGTCATTAACTTCATAGGGGTGTGTTTGTGTGTGCATGCTTGCTTCCAGTACTGTTCAGTTTCAGTTGATAGTGGTTCTGCTGTTACTGTGTTGTTGTACCACAGCTGGGAAAACATCTTGAATGGTTCTTTGGACGACAGAGCAGTTATCTTCTTGGCCTCTGCTTCTCTAGTGTATCTCCTTAGCCTCATAGCCAGTGCTGGGAATCTTTGTTTAGCAGTCTAGGGCTTCAGACATCTGATGTGGACCTTTTATTCTGGGCACCATCCAAACCAGCACGATTCTACTACTTTGCATCACTCTAATATTTGTCACAGGCAGGTGAAGCATTAGGTGAAGCATTAGGACCCCTATGGGTAAGGTAGATACCAGCCAGGATTTAAACCCTGGTCTCTCATGTTAAAGGTGGCACTCTAACCCCTACCTTATGAGTCATTAAACAATATCACCATTCTCTGTCCAAAAGAGTGAAGTGTTAGGAATAACTAAAATACTGCACAGAAGCCTCAAACTCCCAGGCTCCTGGTAGAGGACCCGAGATTGAGGCAGACACAGAGCATCCATAGGAGCAGAATTGAATGAATTTTTAATATATAGCTGGGCAAAGTATTTGAAAATCACTATTTGAAGTTTTAAGACAGCTATGTCTTCCTGGAAACTCAGACAGGTGCTTCAAAGGCTGTTCCCACTGTGTTCATGCATCACTTGCTTATTTTTGCTGATGAAGCCAATGAAAATGTGAAGTTTCTCTTTCAAATGCTTTCTGTAGTCTTTATTTTGACTTCATTAGTTTCTGCATTTAGGTCTTATTTAGATATTAGAAAATGTATCAAATATTAGTATGTTCCAACAGTTGTTGCTATACTGTAATTCCCATTAACCCTTCACCACTGAGCATACAGGCTACAGATGCTAGAAAGTTTAGCAACACCTAGAAGACAAACAAGTTCCCACCTTTAATATACAGTTTGCAACATTATTTATTTTATTGATTTTTTGTAACCTTTCATTTACATGATCCTTATTTCTTATCCATAGAAGAGATCTACTATCCTTTAAAAATATCATGGCATCCTATGCTTTTTTAAAATTCTTAGTGGAAGCTGGAAATTTCAGTTTTAAATCAGTTTTAAGTTTAGCCAGCTTAGCCAGCGAATCTTTCATGAAGTCAAATACAATTTGTATTTTCAGCATACTTCAATAGCTGCTAAATACTTTCAAGTTATTGGCAGTTGTCTTTTTTATGGACAGGTGTTTCTGGATGTCTTAGAAAATTTATATAATTATTAGAAAATGTTACAACATTGATATTTATTCTGAAAGTGTGAATTAAATAAATGAGGACTCCACATAGACACAGCTCAGAAGGTTTTTGGAAGCAAATTATCTTGGTAGAAGCTGTAGCCAGAAGTGTGCTGTCCAGATGGTTTGTTTGACACAGTGCAGCGCAGGAACTGTGTGTGAAAAGCTAAATAAATGTTAAGGATTAGTCTAAACTCAATTGAAAACCTCCATGTAAAATACCATTAAATGGTACCAGTTTTTTATTTTATTTTTTTTAAATGTGTTGAATCCAAACATACTATTTAGCGATGTAATATCTAATAGAGGCAGTGTAAGAGTATCTCTGATCCATCGCAAACTTGTTGAAAAATAAGTTTTGGTCAACATAAGGATGCTAATAATGCCAAAGTCAATATACTAAATAGAATTACGTATTACAAATAACTTGTGTTTCAATTGGCAATCTCTATAGGATATTCCTTTTCCATTGACAGTATCTTGTGGAAATTAACTTGAAATCTTGTTATGGCTAAGTTAAGTGACTCATATCCAGCACTGTGAATTTTGATATGCATCCTGAATGATAGTTTTATCATGATATATGTAAATGTGATAGTTCCTAATCTCATATGGAAATCTATTTCAACCTGAAATATTTGCAGCATTGCATGTATTCTCTCCAGTCTTCTTTATAGTTTCTTTGAATTCCTTTGCCATTTTTTCTTTGTCTCTTTGAAGTATTTTCAAGGCTCATTTTTCTTATTCCGCTTTATCTGCTTTTTTCCAGTAGCCAGAGATTTAGGTGTTCTCAGTGAGCACATCAATGTTCCAGACAAAGACACTGTTTGAAATTATCCATGAACCCAGTGCCTCTAAACATTATTGAGTGGCATTTGTTTCTGTAGGTTATGTCTGCTCTGCCTAACTGGTTTATTTCAGATTGGCAGCTGGGATTACAGTGTGGTAGATGGAGGCTTTGCATGGTTTGAAGACTGCATTGAAGCTGTACTAGGCCTCAGTTTAATATGTCTGGAATGTACAGGCTCAGATTAGAGAAAGTTGCAAAACACTGAGAGAGAAATAAATCGTTTTTGCAGGCTGTAATTACTTCTCTGTTTTAACTCACAGTTTCAATGTAATTATACATGCAGGAGTTATTTTCATAATTAGGCTGAACAAAAGTATGTTTTATTATTCTATTTTCTTATGTGAAAAGTATTGTTACAGTAAGATGGTGTTCTAAAAAACCTAGATTATACTTAAGTTTCATTCACCTTAATATTTTGAAATACACGTTGTTTCCATACAAACGCATATTCTGGGGTGTACAGGTTATGGTGGAGGAAAGCAGCAATAGAAAGCAATATTGCAAATATATATATATATATATATATATATATATATATATATATATATATATATATATATTTCTTGCACACAAGCACATAAATACATGTAGACATACATACAAACATACGTACATATTCACCCCTTTCTTACCAAAATAAAGGTAGGTAGGTTAGTAAGTATAGATAGATTCCTTACCCAAGAGACAATGCCGCTATAAATTTGGATGCACAGAAACAACAGAGCATCTGTTTTCCAGTGCCTGCTATATAAAGACATTTGTAGCAGCCTCATCTCACTATTACTATATAAATATCCAGGATATACAGGACCACTCTTCTATACCTCTTTGCTGCTTTCAGATACCAGCCAGTAGCCAGAACATACAATATTGCCAGATTTTTGTTCAGCAGTGCTTAAAATTCATTGGATGATGACCTGTACGATAAATTAGACTTAATGAACATCTAGTTCACCATACTAGAATGCTCTGAAATTTTATAGCTAGAGTCTTTCACATGTTCACCTTTATGCTACCCCTTTTTATTTTCTTTCATTTTTTATATACATTTTCTGTTTTAAAACATATTTTTACATCTTTTTAGCTTTTCTTAATTGTTTTAGATTCTGGTGTATCTTCTATAAGTTGTACTGATTTTACTCCCCCCCCCTTCCTTGTGCTGATCTATGACAATAATAAAGTTTTGATAATGATACTATGTTCAGTAAAATTTATTCTCAGGTAAATGATTAAGAATTGAATGATTAAATGATTGAACTGAATGATTATAAAATTAACTAGTTTGTAGTGTTTTGTCTTGTATGTTAACATGTTATTTATTTTCTATTATTATGAAAAGTATTCATGCAGACAGGGATATCTTTAAAATCTCAAAGAAAGGCAGTTATGTGTAGGGGTTAAGGCACCAAGCTAGAAACCAGGAGATCTTGAATTCCAATCCCAGCTAAGGTTTGAAGATAGCTGGGTGATCTTGAGCTACTTGTTCATTCTCAGCCCTAGGAAGCAGGAAACTGCAGGGACTTGTCACCATGAGTCAACACTGACTCAAAGGCACAATTTAAAAAAAAAACAACTCTTCTCATTGCCTGCAAAATAGGCCATATTCTTCCTTAGTTCCCTGCAATAGTTTTCATTGAAACATGGCTGATAAACAAGGGCTGTATCATTGATTTGTAGCATCTAGAAATCTTGGAAACAGCAGGTGAAATTGCAAAAAGATGGCGAAGAGCTTTCCCTTTAGATGCAAGTTCAGTTGTACATGTACTGCCTAAATATATATGATGGACAAATTGAAAATAAATAATGCATTTGGAATATTTTAATCATTCTCATTATTTTGACTAAAATTATAGATAATCTTGTATTTCGTTTTGTCTTTCACATCTCCCCAATCCTTTTTAAAATTATATTTTGTAGTTCTTTTCGGACATAAACATATAGAACAAGCACATAAAGTTGCTGCCAAAGAAAATATATTTGTCTGTAGTCTCTTTATTACTAGAGAAAGCAGGAAAATTTACGTATCTTGTAATTATTTATAACTTTCTCAGTATGACAAACACACAGCAATGAAGCAAATATTCAGTATGTTAAGTATTTCTTAATGTAATTTATGATAATCGTTTTCCATATAAGACTGTATTGATGATGTCTTTCCCAGGCAGTGGAAGCTCAGATCCGAAGTTTTGGACAGACTCCTTCCCAAGTGCTTATAGAACCACATCCTCCAAGAAGTTCTGCTATGCAGCTGGTAAGTTGAGTCCAGATTTTATACTCTGGTAAAAAAACTATTCTGAATTTAAATACATAAAATCTTTTTTTTTTGTTTTAAACATATAAAATGCAAACATTTTGCATGCATACCAGAACTAATATTTTACAGTGAAACTTTTTAAAATATTATTCTTCCACTGAAATTATAATCCATTACAATTTATTGGAATTCCACTGGAGTACATCATTTTCATGGCATAAACTTATTTTCTAAAATACTTTTAAAAAATTATTTTAGGGATCTTATTTAAGTTTAATCAGATGAATATAATGATTTTTAAATAATGATGCTCCATTTTAATTTCAGGGACAACATAACATGATCACAGTTACTAAACTCAGTGTGCACTTTATTGTTCTTTTTTTGTACATGGGCAGGTGTACAAAATATGGCTTTTACAAAGCTATATGTTCAAACATATTTGGATGATATTCAAATCTGCTCTTAGAATTTGATATTCCTTTTCACACAGAAATGCAGTTTAGAAATAAAAGAGAGGAGAGATATACAAAAATGGAAAGAAATTAATAATGTCTTTTGAAGTGAAAACAAAAATAAAATCAAAAGATAAATTTAAACAATACTGCTTTTACCCAAATTCATTAAAAAGTATGGTATTAAGTTTGTGTAAACATTTTGAAATTAGTGGGTGGATTTAGATCACTCATTTAAAGTCAGATAACACTATAGCTATTTACTTGAAAATCAAGAATTTAGTTCAGGCAATTCCTATAATTTTAACAAAATCAAATCATACATATTTGTGCATATCTATATGTATGTACTGACTATGTGTGAGTTTAATGTGTATGCAAAAAAGATACATTTTTAGCACTTCAGACCTCTGCCAGAGAGGCGAACATGCAACCGATGATAGCATCTCAGCAAATGTTTTATAAACTATACCTTCAGAGATGAGTTTTAAAGTTCACATTTTTATTCTGTGTGTTTTAATTTTTTTAGGTGTTAAAATGAGAATGACAAAAATTTTCATTCCATGCTATGTTAACTTTTTAGAGCACCAAATCAAAGTTTTACCATTGTAATGATTGGTTTAATTGTTAAAAGTTCCACTAATTTCTTTGGGTTCTGTGTGGAGAAGACATTAAAGGCACCATGGGCTGTGTTAAGTGCACAGGCCATAATATGCACCAGGTGTAGTAATTAGCAATCACAAGGATGCTGCCTATTTGTCTGGTTTGGCTGCTGTTGCTGTATCCCCTTGTGTTTTCACACCATCAGATAGATGGATTTAATTGAGGCCACATCAGATGAGGCATTACTGACACCTTTAATTGAATGAGCATCCAGGGAGGATTAACTCATAATATTGATTGGCTTTTAGCCACTTGCTCAAAAGTATGTCTGGGTAGCTTATTAGTTGTTTTTATTTACACCTTCATGCTAAGATTACAAATAGTAATTCATAGTGTAGCATGTTTTTCTACGTACTCTTAATGCTGTTTCTTCAAAGGAGGGATATAAAACGACAAATGTATTAGTTATTAGTTATCTATAAAAAGGTACTAAATGTACATATACAACTAATGATAAATAGGCAAAAACTATTGTCACTGTATTCAAACTCCCAAAATACAATGCCTTTCAAAAAATAGTATTTCAGGAATATTCACAAATAATATTAGTAATAAATATATAATAATAATTTTATTCAGCAGAGTGTATATTAATACCATGCTCACTAACAATAAGTTCTTTTATTGGCTCAGCTGTTACATATTAGTTATCTCAAGCAGTATCAGAAAATATGAGAAAGTATGATTTTGATAATATAGCCCAGTGGTGGCGAACCTATGGCACGGGTGCCAGAGATGGCACTCAGAGCCCTCTCTGTGGACACATGCACCGTCGCCCCAGTCCTAGGCATTCAGCTGGGTTTTATAAAACCTTTTTACTTTAGGCCTCCACTGCCATGTGCAAAAAAAAAAAAGGTTCAATCAGTCAATTTCAATTTTTCGTGGGAAAAAAGATCTTGCAAAGTTGGAATTGATTGAACTTTTTAGTCCCAGTCTGCCATTACCACCACAGCCATGCCCACCCAATAGGCCACTCCACCCAAAAGGCCACACCCAGCCAATGGGCCACACCCACCCATCACTTGACGATGCGTAAGTGGGTTTTGGGTTGCAATTTAGGCACTCAGTCTCTAAAAGGTTCGCCATCACTGATAAAACCTGATACCATTTGTGTTAGAATAGGAGCAAATGGCTGTAATTTGCTACTTCCTAAATGTTAAACGTAGTGATGAGAGTTATAAAGACTGGACCTTGATCATTCCTTTGACATCAATTATTTTATAGCTTCATCAAATAAGTGTATTTAATCTGATGTAATATTTAAAGGATGTGTATATATGTGCCTCTGCACTCCCAAGTTAGTGTTGATTCCTAGCAACTACATGAAGTAGTCCCTGGACTTTTCTTGGCAAAAGGGCTGAATGAGAGTGACTGGCCCAAGGTCATCCACTTGGTTTCGTGCCTAAGGAAGGAGTACATTTCCTGGTTTCTGGCCTGATGCCTTAACCACTACACAATAAGGATACACACACATACACACAAACTTAAACAGTAATTGGTAAGATGCAAATTGAATTATATATTATGGGATCCTAACGTTTAAAGGAGCAATTTCTTATATTAAGAAATAGAGGCTGAAAGAAAATTTTGTGACTCTTCTACAGATGTTAGGGTTCTGATCTGAGAGTACATAGCAAAGAAAGTCATCCTCTTAACAAATGAAACTTCTGTTATCAAATAGAGTTATGAAGGTAGGATGCAAAATTGCAAGGTGTAAAACATTAAAACAAAAATTCAAAAGTCTGCAGTGCATTAGGTACTGTGTTGGCATGACTGTTTTCCTGTTTATATACATTGTCATACTGGAAACCTAATTTGCTCTGTCCTATGTGGAAAACTCCTGTTGCCAAGTTGCAGTTCTAGGTCTAAGTAGCTCCATAGCCATGAGGTTCTGCTAGAAGAGCTATACTGAATTCTAGCTTTCCAGGAAGAGGAAAGATTAGGAAAAAGTGTCATAGCAACCAAGGAATTGCTAGGAATTTATTTTATTTTATTTATAAAACTTTGACTTAAAATATGATTGTTAATTAGATTAGATTCAGATTAAGCTAACCTCTTGACATCTATGAGATACTTAAATGAAACATAGTTAGAGATATTATGCTATTGTTGTCAAATTGTTCATCCTTGACTATTAGTTGGAACATAAGAGTTTCATCTTTGTGGTGGAATGTCTAATGGACCTTGAGAACATGGAGGGGACAGTAAGAGTTAAGGGTAGGGTTGGCACATTACAGAAGAGAGTCCTGAGTCCAAGGGGGCAGAAAGTGTGAGAAAGAGACTCAGTAACTCTGCCTTAATTATATTAGGTATAAATTGTGTGACAGAATTATTTTGATATTTTGGACTTTGGTTATATAACCCTACTAGTAATAATAATATTTCCAGAAACTCAGTGTTTCCTGAACTTGCTAGCCTTATGGAGCTTGACAATATTATATCCTCTTCTATTTGTAACTTTTCCTGATTTCCCCCCACCTCATACTTTATGTCAGGGGTCTCCAAACCTTGCAACTTTAAGATTTGTGGACTTCAGCTCCCAGAATTCCCCTGCTTTATATTATTGATTTTTGTTACCAAAAATGAATCAGTTGTGGAGGAAAAGATGAAATAGCTGCAGAAAATCTTTTGATTGATTAATAATATTTCCAAATTAAAAACTCTTCATTTGTAAATATTTTCAATACAACATATTAGTTAAATACAACATACTGTATTAGTTAATAACATTGAACTTGGTTTAGTTTATTCTTTAAAATTCATATCTGTACTTCTTTTATCTATTGTTTAAAATCTACATCTATGCTTATTTAAAATCTACTTCTATAGGCTTGTATCATGAATGAAGCAGATACTGAAGGGAAACTTTGAATGAAGTCATGATATCTGTAATATAACTGAACAGTAGCCCCAAAAATGCATACTTAATTGTAGAATCCATTGGTTAAAAATTAAATTAATGTGGATTGATTAGTGAAATGATTTCCTAGAAATGTTGTGTGAGACAATGAATAGATGCTGATTCAGCTGAATGTCAGCTATCACACTGCTGGCTTCATCAGAATAGGTCTAAAATGGAATTTTACTTCAGATGTCATATCCTTATTTGTTATCATGTAACGCTGTTTTGCTCTGAAGAGGCTAGTTATAAGTCTAATGAAAAATCAGCACATATTCAGTTCATCAAAATGTAGTAGCCGTAAAAATCTATATTCTACAATTAATTTGAATTAATATTCCTAGATGAACTTCAAGGTTTTCAAGCTGTATACAATAATACTTCAAGTTCAATTCGAAAAAGACCCTTCATTTGCTACTTTTTTTAAAGAAGCTGTGTCTTTTTCCAGGGCAGACATGTGATCATGGAATAATAATGTTAATAATAATAATAATAGTAATAATAATAATAATAATAATAATAATAATAATAATAATAATAATAATAATAATAATAGGTCTTTTAGTCTGACCCCTTGCTCCTGCTCAGGCAGGAAACCCTATACCATTTCAGACAAACGACACAGCTGCTTTAACAAGTTGCAGAGAGATATTACGTATATGCTAAATAATGGGCTTAAAGCCTGTTCCTGGTTCTGAATTTAAAGCATTGCACAGACCTAGAAGGCATGCACAGCATATATGGATTGCATACTTAATTTGTGTATCTATTTATAGTTTGATCTTTAATGCTGTTTTACAGTTCTTTGGAGAACAGATTTTCATCTTCATGTTTTTTTTTCCTCTTTTTATTGGGGCTTTCTTTTCTTCACCTGAATCTGGTGCTTGAGAAGCTTAGCAATTTTAATACACAGACACCTGGAAATAGTTTCATTATGACTTGCTATAGATGTTGGATTTAGATTTTTTTCTCTCTCCAAGTATTTTTTAATGTGAAATCAAAATATTGTTTCCATAGTCCTGTGAAAAAATATTGCATTAGTATTCACTTGCAGCTGCTGATGGTTCTTGCTTCTTTTAACGGGGTCTTCACTGTTCCTGCACTTTATCTTTCCAATCTTCTTTGCCTTTCCCTTTTCCCCTCGTGGTTGGGATCTTGTTTTCCCCACTCAACAGTATCTCCTTCTCCAGAGTCCATTGATGTTCACAGACCAAGCACAACAGGATGTCATCATGGTCCTAAAATTTCCATCCAACTCTCCTGTAACACATGTAGTAGCCAACACTCAGCCTGGTTTGACAAATCCTGCTGTGATTACTGTCACTGTCAACCGACTGTTTGCTGTGAATAAGTGGCACAATCTTCCTGGTGAGTATAGAAATATTGATTACATAATTAGCAGATTGGTGTGTGGTGGTAAGGTGCAAAAGGGCTATAACTTGGTTTTCCATAGTAGATTGAATCATTCTGCTCTGGGAAGCTCGGGGGGGGGGAAGGGGGTGGGCGTTTTGGGGGGGTTGGGGAAGGGGAGTTTTGTTATGTCATGTTTAGTTTTTTTTCTGTATAGGTTGTTTTCCGTTTCTGTATTGTTATTTTGTTTTTTTTGTAAAAATTTATAAAAATTTTCAATAAAAAAAAAGAAGTATAAGCATAGTTGCATTAGTGCAATGGAGCTTCCAACCATTTCAGAAATGTCATGCAGTAAACCATGCAAACTGTATATAACAATACATTATAAGAATACCAGCCTCATTCTTTGGCAACAAGTCTTACTAAGTATCTGAGCAATATAAGCCATAAATTTTACTATTTCTAGGAAGATGCTGGTTTCCTATTGTTCTGGAAACAAAATTGTAGGCAGAGTTGAAATACGAAATCTTGATTGGTTATTTTCAAAAACCACATAAAAACATATATAAGCTTTGAATTATCCTTGGTTTGCTTGTGTCAGTTTAAATTTTAATGGTGAAAACAAATATATAAAATATATATCATTTTAGGGCTATTACATATGACCCCTGTAAGTTTCTAAATGTCCTTTGTCTATCTGCATTTTACATCAAGGTTTTTCATCAGTCTAGGAATAATTGTAATTGAATACAAATGTTCATGTATCAGTTGGTAAATTGGTTGAAATGCTATTCCTGATAGGTGAACAACTTTACTCCAAATTTAGTCTGAACTGTCAGGGAATGGATAATGTCTGCTTGTCAGTTGGCAGGATATTGGAGAAAAAAAGCTTATCTTTGTGGTTGCTTTTACATTTAAACCAAATAGTACCAGTAAATAGTAAATGCATCTTATATTTCTGTTCTCAATTATTCTCATTAACCCTTTTGTGCTTCATGAAAACGTCCCTCCTATCAAATCCTTTGTCCTCATCTTTTCCTTACTGCTTTTGACTTTTGAAATTCATCAAATTTCTATAAAACAAAACAATGTCCACTGTTTTATTACTACCTGCTATTTCAATGTCCTTCCTTGTCTCGTAGCTTTTTTATTCTTGTTTAAAATATTGGTTATTTTACTGTATAATTCCTATCCAATTTTTTTAAAAAATGAAAAATATGGAAATCATATTTCATTTGACTCAGGTAAATAAAATTGTATACACTTCATTCTGCTGATTCAACAATATTTCACTGCTGAGTACAGTACAACATCTATCCTTACAGAGAAAAAAACTTATATTGCTTATTATGATTTTACTGAATCACAGATTTCTGAATTCCTCATGAACTATGTAATCATTCCAGCAAAGCTGGTTTTATGATAAGCATATCTTTGCAATATGCCTGTGCAAAGGTGAGATATTGGTCATATGATTTTTCTTATGCTAGTTTCCATTATAGCAAAGTTTCATTGATATTTTGAGAAAAATGTTATGGGAATAATTATTTTGCATTTTAGCTTTTAAAAAAAGAATGTTTTGAATACAAAAATTGTTCATACATTTTCAGTAAACAAAACTAAGTCACAAATGAGATTTTCCTCTGTTTACACCACTTTTAGACAATGATATACCCCTCTGTATTATATTATCTAAAATCATGTAATTGTGCTATCCTATTCAAAGTTTTTTTTTTGTTCCCTTAAAGAAAGGAGATGAGATCCACGATAGTTAGCAAGTGACTATCACATTTTGTTTTCAGCATTCTTTACCATTTGTTTTGTTTTTTTTGAAATATGAGAAGCTGCCGGTTAACCATCTGCTATAGTTTATGGCCCAAATCTCTGGTGATGGCATACATTGAGAACAGAAATGATGAAATAAATGTATAAGCAAATCTTTAAAAAAACTTGAAATTTTGGCTGATAGAATTTAATAAATGGGAGGTGACCAATTTTTAAAAAACAGTATGACATAATTCTTGATTTATATGATTTTGTTTTGGTGATTTTAGTACCTAAAACAGCACTGTTTCTAAAGCCTCTTCTCATTCTTTTAGCTCGTCAAGGTGCTGTACAGGACCAGCCATACCAGCTGCCAGTGGAAATCGATCCTCTCATAGGTCTGTCACTTCCTTCTCTCTTTGCGATTCATTAAGCTCTGTATGGTGGCCCTGAAGTGTAGATTACGGTTGTTTTTCACTTGCTGGTTGCTGGGAATGGAATTTTCCTGATAAACCATTTGCATGCAAATTGGAATGCAATGAGCTGTGGCTATGCTGGTATTTCATCAACTCCCCCTCATTGGTTTGCCTAATTTGAACAGGCCTAGGACGTGTGTCAATGAAAATTAATATGAATGCCGTAATAATGTGTGATTGAGAATGCGCATGAAGTACTGTCAGGATAATATTGGGCCTTTTCATCACTCAGACTTGTTGATGAGCAAGAGCAAGGCATGTTATGATGAATTGGTGCACTAGTAATGCGATGGAGCTCTTTGCTGAGGAAATTTTCATAATAACAGTAGGGTTCTTAACAGCACTGTGTTGTGAAAAATAAAACTCTGGTGCCAGAATTTTATAATTACAGGAGATCAATCCTTTTTTCCACAGGCCTGCTGTTCAGGCTGATGGAATTAATGTGTAATTGCAGAGCAGTTCCTTCCAGAGTTGAAATAAATTGCTCAGTCATTTTGAGGTTAGGATATTAGTACTTTTTTTCTAAAGTATGGTTGACTTCGAGATCAGAACCAGGGAAGCAGGAAGATGATTTCTCAGCTAGATTAAACCTTGCAATACATTTGATTCACAAATATTGTATTATAGTGCTGTTGCTTAAATCACAAAGAAAAAAATACACTAGATTATTTCTGAACCTTTATTTTTAGCATCAATGAATTTCATAAAATATATTCTGTAATGTATTTATCACAACCCTTGGAAAGCTTCAGATAGATATTTATCAGATGAACTATAAACATTTTATATTTAATGTTTAAAGCATGGGACTGTTATTCTATTCAACCCTTATCATGGATGGCTGCAAGATTTATTTTTGGTATGAGCAAAATACAGGATATAATTTTTCTTTGTAAATGTAATACAATAACACACCTATCCTTTTTTCTTTTATGTTTATTCCACATTAATATTTAGCATGCAACTAATAGATTGAATTCTAAGATTATCTCCCCTTGATAGAGGGAGGGAATCATGGAATGCAAAATTAGTGTTATTCATATTAGTACCTAGAATAAATGGCACTTAAATTAGTAGATAAATATGCTAAATCTAAGAGTAGTCTGAAAAGGATATTACCCTAAACATATTAAGAATTATGTTGCATGTAACTATTGATAACATTTAAGTTATAGCTAAAATTTATATCTGGAAGTAACAAACAGCTTGTTTTAGGATGTTTTACTTTTATTAATACTGTACATTATTGCAAATGATCTGAAAGTTGAAAGTTTTAAATGTTTAAATATAGGCCATTCTCAACTTATGACCGGTCGGTTAGTGAATGCTTGAAGTAATGTGGACCCCCACCCCAAACATACCCATGACCCAGTTCTGAAGTTCTGATGGCCAGTGCCCCTGTAGTCATGTGATCACATTTCAAACAGTCAGCAACCAGCCCACATTTACAATCACTTGCGTAGTCCAGCAGTCACATCATCACTGTCATGATTCTGACAGATGAAATTCTTCAAAAGAACTTTGAGGCATTGTTTACCTTAAAGAATCTTTTATTCGAGAAACAAAGTATTGGCACTACATAGTTAAAGCCAAAAACTGAATTCTCCTCCCCTGGGCACAAAGTAGCAAAGCACAATTCCCTCCTCCAATTAACAGTCATAAATCACATTCCCCAATTAGCTTGAAGTGTGGGCTTTCTCCCCAGCTCTCCAGCCGCCAAATCTTCATCAGCTCTGAGTGCAATAACCTTGGATTGCCACAACTGATTTATTATTGTTATGACTAGCTGGACTCTCATCTACATTCCCCCTCCCAGCATCAACTAACTCTAAAAGCAAAGGAGGAAAATGGCTGCATTTCCATCTTTTGTCAAAGCAAGAACATCCAATGTTAGCAGCATTGACAACCATAATTTATAATGCTTTTGCTGAACATGTCTAGGTTCATCTGATAAATGAAACAGATGAAACTTAAGCTGATGTTATCCTTTAAATAACTACTATACCCAATTTCCACCCTATATTTATTATATTTATCTATACCATGTTTAATATATCTTATGATTACTGTATATATGCAATGATGCTGCAGTACATATACCACAGGTTTCCCTCTTCAAATAAAGCTCCTAGTGATCTACAATCTGTATAATGAATTAAATCATTAAGGGTTATATAACTGCATGCAAGTAGTTCTCAAGGCATAACCCTAATGGAGCCTATCCATTAGGGTCATAAATAAAAATTGTCATAAAATGAATATGACTCATTTTTATGTCATTTTTTTACCACTATTGTTAAGCAAATTGATCAAATTGTTAAGTGAAAGAGAAAATCAGGCTTGCTGTTTTCTTTGGGTTGTTAAATGATTTCCACAATTGTTAAGTGAACCAGAGGCTGAAACCAATAAAAAACCATTTCCACAGGAAAAAAAGAAAATTGGCAGAGGAGGAAAATGGCTCTTACTGTAGTGATGAGTTATTTTAAAGCACTAGAAACATTCACTGGTGACTAAAAGCAGTGCACAGAAGCTGCTTTTTAATTAAAAACAAAAACAGGTGATCTCAAAGCACACACAAACTAACACAGTAAGGGGAATGCAGAGGAACTTTTTGCAAGCAATCTCAAAACAATTGCAAATAAACACAATGCAGTAGAATACAAAGGAACTGTACAGTACTGAATATGTTTTCTGTAGACATTTACTGTACTAGTATTTCTGCAAACAATTCCAAGGCAAATACATACAAGCACAGTAATGAAAAAAAACTTATCTTTGAAAAGTATTTTAAAAAGTACAGCAATTTGTAATAAAAAGAATATTTTAAAGTATTTACAAAGACAACTACAGCACGCCAGGGTATTAACAGCAATGAAAGAAGCAACAAGGGGAGCAAGGAGATATTTACTCCTCTAGTTCTCTACATGGCAACAATGAGGAGAAAAAGTGCACCAGCTACAAAGTCTCCGGATCTTGATTGGTCATGTAACCAGGGATAAAAAAAACAGGCACAGCCATATGGGCCTTGTAACTTGCCCATCATAACTGCAGGCCACTTTTGGGTCCCAAAGGACTAAAAAGGGCCGCTGTTTCAGGAGTGATCCAATCCAGATCACATGACTGGACAAGTCTCTTGAGGGTTGCAATTTTGAACCCCTGTTGTAAGTACACAGCGGTGAATTTTAACTTCAAATAGCCTTTTTAAACAGACATTTGTACCTTGAGGATTACCTGTACTTTTTAAGCTTAAGCTGTATTAATGTATATTTACTAAAATTATAGTCTCTCTAATTTGTTTTGCTAGCTGAACTTGCACTAAAATGAATTTTATCATATCCCTAGTTTTGGGGGAGATAGTCAGAGCCTTATGATTTATTTCTTGAAATAATCTGAGCACCTTGTATTAAAATTGGGCAAAAAGAAATGGAAATAAGACTCCCAAGAATTAGAGGTTCAGATTCTTATTGATTTTAAGATTGTTTGACAAGAAACTAAAATTTATTTTACAATTGGAGTAAACTATTATTTCTCTCTTGTCTTTTCATTTTCTCCTTTTTAGCTAGCAATACAGGTATGCACAGAAGGCAAATCACAGATCTTCTGGACCAAAGTATTCAAGTCCATTCCCAGTGCTTTGTTATCACTTCAGATAATCGCTATATCCTGGTCTGTGGATTTTGGGATAAAAGTTTTCGGGTGTATTCTACTGATACAGGTGAGTTAATGTAATACATTAATCTTTTTATGAAACTTTTGAAAATGTTTAATTAAACTGTTAAAACATTGTTTTTGCAGAATTTTTACAAGCCAGCAAAACTGACTACAGGTAGTGCTTGTCTTAAATTGGTCACTTAGCAACCATTCAAAGTTCTGAGGATCCCACAAAAGATACTACCCAGTTTCAAAGTTCTTCTAGCTGGTTCCCACTGCAGTCATGTGACTGCATTTTGGCCACTTGGTAACCAAACCACTTATATAGCCATTTGCAGTATCCCGTACTTACATGACTACGATTTTTGCTGAAAACCAGCATTTACTTCTATTTCCAGCAAAAGTCACCATACAGTGGGTTCACTTAATGAGCACAGCACTTGTTTAACAACCATGGTGGTCACTTAATGTCTGCCACAAAAAGTCATAAAATGAAATCGGTCATAGGATGACCTGCTTTACAACCATCATAACTTACAACTATAATTACCAGGCTCAATTACAGTTGAGGACTAGCTATATTAATGAATTTTGTTTTTAATATTTAAAAAAGAAGAAATATCAAATTTTATATCTTTGCTGTAAAGTATATTAAAAACACTTGATTCTTCCAAAACATCTCTGTATCTTTACTTCTGTGATATTTTACCTCATAGAAAACAAAAATACATCCATTGTCTCTTTCTATCAGCCTATTATTTTCTGTCCTCAAGACATCAAATATTGCTTTTTGCTAATATTTTAATACTGGTTATATTGTCTGCCATACAATGGTACTTTTACTCCCTTCTTTTTGCATCATTCTGAAAGTTGTGCCAAATGGAATATTTAGGTAGATCCTAGGGAGCATTGGATTTGTAGGACAAGAGAAGATTTGACTGGTTGAAGAAGGTCAAGGTTGGTTTTTTACCTTGGGTTCCCAAAGCAAACTCTACCTTCGATTTATTTTCCACTTTCTTGCCTCTTTAAAATACATAATTGCAGTGTATTCCTGATATTTTTCTTATTGTATTCCATATTACAAAATATAACATGAATGTAAGAACACAATACACAATAGATTAAGTTGAAACTATTGTAATATTATTTGGATTATTATAATGACATGCATCCATTTTTATAAAATAAAACAATCTACCACTTCCATGTTCTTTATTATTTTCATTCCTGCTTCCATCTGAACCACAAGAATAACATTTGTAAATAAATATTAAAAATATACATTGTGCTAAATAGTATAAAACTGCAGTTTCATCTCTAACATAATATAAAAATACTAAAACACAATATTAAAAGTAAATTAAAATATGATAAAATATACTGTTTAAAAAGACAAAGTTAAAGGGAGAAGGATTGATATTGATATTCCATAATCTTCATGTAAAGGAATCCTGCCATTGGTACCTAGTAGATATAATAGTAGATGGCCCATGGATTGTAGCAGGAAAATACTCCAGAGAATGGTGTTACTGTGTAAAAGACCAACTCATTTAGAAAAAGTAAATGACTCACTCTGCTAGTGTTGGAACATGTAGTGATATGTTAATTCAACAAACATTTTGGCATCAAGTTGATTAGAGGTTTGTTTGTCAGTTTGTCAGTAGCTATTTCATTTGTTTCAACAATATGTGGTCACTTTTCTCTTCTTAGTAAATTTGTCCCAAACTACACCAACCAAAGCTTCTGCGCTAAATTCAAGGAAAGGTCTATAGAGAGAAGATGATAATCCATATCTTGTCATTACTAGTGTTTAGACTATCCCAGTCCATAAATTGGTACAGTTAATGTACCATACTATACAAATAGTTTATTTATTTAATAAATAAATACAATTCCTACATTCTGGAGCTATTCACTCACAAGTTTGATTGTTGTCCATATCAACCATTGTCGAATCCACACACTGTATCTCAACAATAGGTTTATGCTGGCCCTTTACCTTTCCCAATTACAGATCCATTCCTATATTTTCCATCTCCTGAATATCTTGGGTATCTGCATCGAAGTCCCACATTCTTTTTTCTTATTGCTGCAGTCATTTGGTCTTTTTAATATTTGCATCTGGCTTCTGCTTTTCTTCTTCAGAACAAGGCTATTAAGTTGCAATGTATGACTCATGACTTGATTCATTGTATCACTGGTTCTCTCCCTCCCTCCCTCCCTCCCTCCCTCCCCCCCCTCTCTCTCTCACACACACACACACATACACAGAGTAATTTTTGCATAGAGTAAAAACAACACAAATTTTGAGTTAGAGACGAGATAGAAAAAATACAAATGTAAAACTATAAAAAGATGTAGATAAGATATAGATGTACATAAGAAGGACAAAGAAAAATACAATAAAATTATTAACTACTAACAGAAGTAATAAATTCATTTATATTTTGCCCCCTCTTTCTACAGTTACATGAAAATTTCCCGCTTTTCATACTCTTCCCTTTCTAATCATGAAATCTATAAATCATAAGTTTATTTTTGTTTCTTTTTTCAGGAAAAAAGTCTTAAGTTTTTTTTTCTTTTTTCACAAAAAGTCTATAAGGACTGATTTCTAAGATACATGTGTCATTTCACATCATATCTTCATCTTATTATTGTGATGTATTGATCTTGTCAGTACTAGGAATGGCTTTGACTGAAGGCCTTTTTCAGTGATTTTATTGTACATAAAACTTGAAACATAATACAACTGTAGTTCCATACTAGTGCTGTTATGCTTACTATGATTCAGATCTGTTCTGGGAATTTAAACAGTTCAAATTACTATGGCTAGTAGCATCTAGAAACAAACAAATGTGTTCCATCTGTTCATTGTTTAAACATGTAGTCCTGGTGTTCTGGCCACTACATCCTTCTTTTTGCAATCCATTTGGCTAGAGTAGAAACCACTTTAATTCATTCAGCTGCATTCATAGAGTGCATGGCCTATTTGGAGCTCAAAACTGAACTTGTTCTGTTGCTTGTCATTTTATACTTATTTATTTATTTTATTTAAAAGGCATACAGTATATAGCTGCATATCTTATCACATGACTCTGGGTAACCAGCATCCATTTAAAACCAACAGTAATACAGTACAAATAAATAAAATATTCATTTATTTATTGTGTAAAAGAAATAATAAAGGTCTTTAAGGCCAATAGAATTAGACCTGTTTGATTCTTGAAGGAAATATTGTTCCATATAGCAGACACTACAACAAAGAAGGCATACCGGTATTTCCTGGGCTCCATTGATTGACACATCCAGAGCATGGCATTCCTGCCTCTGCATCTGCCACTCTGGATCATGAAAACTGTTGCCTCCTTTGTCTAAGCAAACAGTATAGTTGAGAAATAAATTTCTGTAAAAGATAAATTAAACTCTTGCATATTTAAAATGTGTAATAGAACACTCGTAGAAATGCAAAAGAATTTTTCATTATACATTTCATTCTACATTTTGTTTTGAGTATTCAATATTTGGCTGAATTAATTAATTATCTGGCCTGTTCCTGAGTTGTGAAAGGAAGGAAAAATATAGGATAAGATTATAAGAATAGTCTATAGCAAGTTGCAAACATTTCAATTATATTTTAGCATTTATGTAAACTAATCTTATTATTCAGATTTCAAGTGAGAGCATTGTAACTGAAAATACATTGAATATAAACTATGCATTCTGAGAACAAGTAGCATAGCAGAATTGCAATCAGCTCTCTGATAATGGTGCATATTAAAATCAGATAGGTTTTTAAAGTCAATATTGCAAAAAGTGGTGCTTTTTTTAAAAAAAAGGTATTGTAATTGTCAAAATATTAATGAGATCTGACCCCAGCAAAAGTCATTTTCTATATTTTCTAACAAATATAAAATCAACACTTTAGAATTTTCAAAACAAACTTCAGAAATATTTGTTTCTTTGATTGACTGACTACAGCAGTGCTTCTCAACGTTTGTGTGACGGCGACCCCATCACACAAACGTTCTGCGCATGCGCGGCACCGCCCCATGTGCGATGTGCATGCGCGACGCCCCCATGCGCGACGCACGTGCGCGCCGCGCCCCATGCGCAGCACGCGTGCACGGCGCCGCCCCCATGCGCAGCAAGCATGCACGGCGCCGCGAAAAATGGTGAATTGCCATCTTTGGCGACCCCCGAAAAATGGTCGATCGACCCCAAATGGGGTCGCGACCTATAGGTTGAGAACCGCTGGACTACAGAGACTGGCTTTCTCTATTTGCCCACACTTCACTGAATAAATAACATATTAATTATGCATTAAAAATAAGAAAATAAAAACAAGGAGTCTAGGTACTTCAGATACCATGGCTGAATATGTATGAATACCTGTTAGGATACCACAGGAGCATCATGTAATATCTGTCTCAGCAGTAATTATTATCAGCTACTTTATAGGACTGCCATAAACCATGCTCCCCTCATTGTGAATAATATATGAATGGATTTTAAATGACAAGGTACTTTGTAAATATAATTATTTCTTATCTGAATGATAGAAGAATGAAACAATAAAGGAAATTTACAGTTTTGCCATTACGTGTATGTAAAACTTTGTTTTCAATAATCAGGAGTAGAAATCTGGCAAATAATTTGTGAGGTCCTTTTTTCTAGTAATTGATTATCCTGTGCAATGGTGGACAATGCTAAACAAATATCAAGGCATATAACAATTGTGAGTTGGCTAAATAAACTAAATGGTGGAAACATATTCTTTTCTCAGAAGACAGACAGTGTCTTGGCTTCCAGAACAACCAGGACCTTTTAATATTCTTTCCAACTCTAGAGAACATTGGAAATTAATTATGTAGTGAGGCTGGGACTCAATTCATCCATCAATATGAATCCTACAAGATGTGGTCTTACTATGAATGAAAAAATTGTATGTTTCAGGAAAACTAATGCAAGTTGTGTTTGGACATTGGGATGTTGTTACTTGCCTTGGCCGCTCTGAATCTTATATTGGAGGAAACTGTTATATTCTATCCGGGTCTCGTGATGCAACACTGCTGCTATGGTACTGGAATGGTAAAACCAATAGCATTGGTGATAACACAAATGGTAAGGAGATCTTTATTCTGATTTTTATCTATGGCAAATCCTGCATCAAATACTGTTAAAGTTGAGGAATTGATAGACAAGGACAACATTGGAGTCAAATATGTGAGAAACATTTCCCAAGATTACAGGCACCATATTCTTATTCATTAGATGTAATTACTGCAAGTTATTCTACTGAACCTTATTTCCAGAGCAATCTTAATCTGTGATTGCAACCCATTCCCCTCCCCCCCAAATCCAAACATTTGCAGAATCATAAAAACCATTTCATGCATGTAACATTTCATGGATCCAGGCATCTGTAATATCAGAAAAGTATTCTGATATTTGGGTAAATTAATTTGGTTCTCTTTACATCCTTGAGATTGCAGAGCTCTTTTATGAACAGAGAAATAAAAAGAGTAAATTGGTTCAATATAATTGTAATCTTTTTAGGTAAAATAGTATGTGCATTGATGTAAGTATATGTATGAGAAATATAAGAAGATTAAGTTCTTTTAAAGGTTTAAAGTTGTTAAATTGATATTTCATTGAATACTGAAATCTTACTAAGTTATGAAGAAATTTTGTGGACTTACCATATTTGGAATGAAACTAAATTATTTGGGTGGTTAGAAATGAAGAAATGTGTTTACTTTCTGACTTTAATCAGACAAAATGAAAAGATCAAGCAATATGATTATAGTAACTATCAGTAATGATATGTAACAAGTTTATATTGCTGTTATAAACTGACTTGCTCTTACATATCAATTGTAATAACAAGTTTTTGTTTGGTTTTCTTTCATACTGTATTTGTATTTTGGCTTTTTTGTTTGTTTTTTCTTTTTTATACATTATAGTAATAAAATAAAAAAAGAAATTGATTTGAAAATAATAATAATAATAACAACAACAATAGTAATACTGATGATGCACAAACAATGACATGACAATGTATCAGCAATGGTGCATTGGAATATCTGTAAGAAATACTACTTGCGCTTCAAGCAAGAACTGGTAAGACCACAAAAAAGGCAAAGTTATAGAAAATGAAGAAACTAAAGTCCTTCAAACAGACAAGCATCTGCCAAATAACGCTCCAGATTTAACAATTGTTAATAAGAAAGACAAAAAAGTCTGCATAGTAGACTTGCAATGCCTGAAGACAGGAAAATAGAAGAAAAGAACTGGAAAAAAATTACAAAATATATAATCCTGGAAATAGAAGAACAACAATTGTAATAAAAAAGTAAAGATAGTAGCAATACCAATAGATGCCTTGGATGCAATTCCAAGGCATTTACAACAAAGTAAATGATAGGGTTGATAGATTGTTTTAAAGTAAAATAATACTTCTAGACAAGAAAATTATGTTTCACTTTGTCAGGAAATCAAATTACTCTGATCATTTGATAATGTTGAAGTATTAGTCAGCATGTATGTTTAGAAAGGTATATAGAATACCAGTCATATTCCCTTTATGAACTCTTGAACATGCAAACTAGTTGTTTTATTAATCATGATGAATTTTTAAAAATATTTTCTTGAAAATAATTACAGTTTTGTCATTGTTTCGCAGAAGCCTTTAACTAGTATCCAGACCTGTTTTTAAAGACATTTTTGCTAACTATAACCAAGCATCTTAGAGTGACATCTGCTGGCATATATTTGAACCTCTGAAATGCAATCCTTGGCATAGTAATCCAGTGTGAAAATTTTGTTTCATAATATTGAAACTAAATCCTTCCCACTGCACTTCAGAAACATCAATTTTTCCAGTTTTGTTTTAACAGTTGTATGTCATTTTGTTAATATGTTCACTTGGGAAATACTTGCTTCCAGAAGGTCACTTGGATTCATTAAGTATAATTAGAAAAGATGAAGTTCACTTCAGAGCCAGCTTGATTTTAGATACTTAGTTTTCATCATACAACAATTAAAATGGACTAATCAAACTGCCTTTGGATTACTCAGATGAGTAGCTATATATCATGCAGGCTATGGAGTTTCTTTTCTGGGAGTTTAAAGTTTCTGATTACAGGATGTATTTATAGTTTTTGTGTCATGTTACACTTTTCTATCATGAATAATTTTGAGGGTTTGCTTTATAACTAGTTACAGAAACATTCAATGTCATGTATACAATATGAACAATTATATGCTTGATTGCTGCTGACTCTCCTATGGATTTCCCTCCGCTAGTTAGAATAACAGAATAACAGAGTTGGAAGGGACCTTGGAGGTCTTCTAGTCCAACCCCCTGCTTAGGCAGGAAACTCTATACCAGGCATGTCAAACTTGCGATGTCATGTGACATTGCGTGACACATCGGGACTTTTTCCCCATTGTCAGCAATGGGGTGGGCGCGGTTTCATTGTGACACATCTGGTCCACAGGCCGGCAGTTTGACATGCCTGCTCTATACCATTTCAGACAAATGGTTGTCCAATCTCTTCTTTAAAACTTCCAGTATTGGAGCACCCACAACCTTTGGAGGCAAGTCATTCTACTGATTAATTGTTCTGTCAGGAAATTTCTCCTTAGTTTTAGGTTGCTTCTCTCCTTGATTAATTTCCACCTATTGCTTCTTGTCCTGCTCTCAGGAGCTTTAAAGAATAACCTGACTCCCTTTTCTTTGTGGCAATCCCTGAGATATTGGAACACTGGTATCATGTCATCCCTCGTCCTTCTCTTCATTATACTAGATATATCCAATTCCAGCAACTGTTCTTTATATGTTTTAGCCTCCAGTCCCCTAATCATCTTTGTTGCTCTTCTCTGCACGCTTTCTAGAGTCTCAACATCTTTTTTACATCATGGTGACCAAAACTGGATGCAGTGTTCCAAGTGTGCTCTTACAAAAGCATTATAAAGTGGTATTAACACTTCATGTGATCTTGATTCTATCTCTGTTAATGCAGCCTAGGACTGCAACTGGCAAAACAGCATTGGCTGTTTTGCCAGTTGCAGCACACTGCTGGCTCATATTTAAGTGATTGCCACTAGGACTTCAAGATCCCTCTCACAGTTAGTACAATTGAGCCAGGTACCACCTGCCTAAATGTAGAACCTTACTTTTTTTACCATTGAATTTCATTTGTGAAAAAAGTAAGGTTCTACATATAGTCATTGCATAGGGGTAGTGTTTATCTCCATTTCAAGGCCATCCATTTCTGTGGTTATGTGGCCAGTATGATGTCACAGAGCACTGTTATTTTCCCACCAAAGTGGTACCTATTTACCTACTCACATTCGCATGCTTTCAAACTGCTAGGTCAGCAGGAGCTGGGGCAAGGATGAGAGTTCATCCCATTGCGTTGCGCTCTGGTCTCGAACCTGAGCTGATGGTATTTTTTTATATAGCACATAGCATAGAACATATCACAATTGTCATAATAGAGTTGTTGAATCATCTTGAATGCTTGTAATATACTGTATGTGGCTTAGTTTCCATACATAATATTTTTTTCTGGTATCTTGTAAAATCAGTATGAACAAAATGAATGACAGCACAATCTAAACTTCTATAGTATTAATTCAGAATCAATTTGAAAAGAAGGGCTTTTGCCTTCTTTAATTTTCTGGCTTTCATGTTTATTCTCCACTCATATGAAATATTGTAGAGAAATTATGTAAAAAGGCTTGGGATTCCATATGTCTGTTCATTGATCTGTTTGTCTTCAGCAGAGTTGTTCCCTGGAAACAGAACACAATAAAACCAAATTTAGTTCTGGTAGATTAAGAAAAAAGATTGGTTTCAGAAACAACCTGGAACCAGCTAGGGGCTGTGGAGATATCAAATTGAGAAAATATCCCTCAATGGATCCTATGGGAGAGGAAATGAAGCTGCATCTCAGAATGCTGCCAGTGTCTTCATTCAACCCCCCCCTCCCTTGTATTCATGTGATCCAGACTGTCTTCTCCAATGCCTATCTCCCAATAGGATCAAGCAAAAAAACAAGCAAAAACACTTACAGTCAACACATATACATCCCTCTGATTAGATCCTTACAGTCACACAAAAGAAAATGCAGATGCTTCTTCCAGTGATGCTGGTAAAGGGGCTGTGAAGAATTTGAAACACCACGCTTACAGGGTCCCCCTATCTTGATTGTACATATAATTCTTGTTTGCCTACTAGATGTTCCACACTTGAGTGAGAATCTCAATAGATGCAATAGGTGCTAATTATTCATCCCTCTTCCACTGTGCTCACAAATATGTGTACTGAGTATTAACTTTATAGAGTGCTAGAATAGTAATTGTGTTTCAGGTTAGATGCAGAACAGTTTTTCAATACTTCTGTGTTTAAGCTTGGCTATAACTGAAACGAAACACATCAAATTCTAAAGAATGACCAGAATGCTTTAATGCTCCATGATGTAATCCAGATCTTTATGTTCCAGTTGTTTGTTGATATATAACCAATGCTATGTTTTATTTTTACAAAGTGATATTTATATACTAAATTAATATGCATAATATATACCATGTGTATGGCACTGAGTTATAGATTTTTTATATTATAGTTATTTATATTATTAATATGTTCATTCAGCCTAGAATACTTTTATGAAATTACTGGGTTAGAATAAAACAATAGAATTACAGTAATATAATACTGTAAGTTCCTGATAACAATCTGACATGTTGTTGTGTGCATGCCTGCAACAATTTCTAAACCATGTATAGTTGTTCCTGATTGAAGAATTTTGTTCAGACTTAAATATTTAATAACTTTGTTTTACTCTGACAATCACTTCAGGTTTTTATGTGATGCATTTAAGTTTTGTTAATCTATTTTCTTTTAAGATAAGCATACTAAAGCAGCAGCCAGATGGCAGTGTAACAATTATAATTTGACAGTATAATTCATATTAAATATTAGAATGCTATACTGACCGAGAAGTTTTTGTTCAGCTCTCAGCTGCTTGCCTAATTTTTTAATTATTTAGTATATTTATATGGATGCCCAACTCAACATAGGATTGTGGATGGCTAACAATATTTTTAAAAGATAAAAACAATATATAAAAATCATAAAATATACACCAGCCAGGAAAAAGAACATAAAATGTCAGTAACAGTGAATGTAGACATGAGATGGTTTCCATCATGCACCTGGTCCCCAGGCAAAGCAAAGCCAAATCTTCAAGAGTTTATGGATGCACAAGGGGGGGCGGGATTGAGGCCAATGAAACCTCCACAGGAATGATGTTCCAGGGGGCTTGTGCTGTGGCCGATAATTATTTTACTGTAAATTCTAAGTAGCCTAATTTTATTCATTTTAGGAAAGGTTCTTTTTTAAAATAATTGATTATTTTGTAAAACAAAGAATGGAATGCAATTCCTACTGGAATTTATTGAAACAAATGTTGCAATATACAGTATACAAATCATTACTGTGAGTTCACTCAGTTACCTCTCAAAGAAATGCAGATTTTTTTTTTTTTAAAAAAAATTCCATTACAAAATCAGACCTGGGAGAAAGAAATAAAAATAGTAATTTCTTTATAACAGTGCAAATATTACACTCTCTTTTAGAGAACTCTTTTTAGAACTGAAAAACAGTTATATTTTATATACAAAGAAAAAAGTTTCATTTCATTTTGTTAATCTTCCTGTAGATTTTCAGGAGGCTGAAAATTAACACAAGTTTAAGCCTTCCTTAAAGTAATCATAAACCTGTTTAGGGGACAAAGCCTCACTTCTTTGAAATCACTAGCCAAGGATTTCAAAGAAGACATAAAACCACTTTGAAAAGTTTAAAGAAGTTTGAGATGACATCCCTTGAAACAGCTACAAAGTAAAACTTTCCCTTTGCTTTGTGAAAACCACGACAATCTTATGAGGCAGTAGAAATCTCTTCTATTTTGCCACCAACTTCTGAATTGAGCCCATTATTTGGAAACATCAGAAGCACGGAAGACTTAAGTACCTAACATTATTATCAAAGGAAGCAGGCTGACTTTTCTAAAGATTCATGTTTTATAATTAGAAGGAGGACCCTTCAATGAAAAAAATAACATAAGCTTTTAAATATATCACCTCCAAATCCAGCACTTCATTAATTAAAAATCATACATAATTTATTTCAGTAGTCATATGTACCTACACTCATTACATATTTTAAAAGACAACCATATTAGATTGAATACCTCTCAGAACATATTTGTGTGAAAGATTCTGCTGTCACAATGAAGTTGCTAGTTCAAATGTACTGTGACATATATATTACTATATATTTTATATATATAATCTATTATAACTATAGTTTAATAGCATATTGCTGTGATTAGTAACATATTACTTGTATTGCTTTTGGCTTGTGTCTAATGTTAAGCTTTAAAGCCATTTGAGTGACTAACTTTGAATATTTAGCATTTAAACATTTGATTTTATTATGTAATATTCTTCATAAATCTTTCAAATGCCACATGGGTCTGAGAATCCCAGAATAACTTATATTTCTTTGGATGAATAGATTATTACAACTTTTATTATAAACATGCACTACTCATCCTTTGTAAACATGAGTCTGATATACTTCAGACAAGTTCTATTGAAAGTCCTAATTCACGAAAGTAGTACTATTATATTCAAAGCCAACTCTAGATGTTTGGAATGGTACATGGAAAAATGCATATATATTATATCCAGTTTTCCAGAAATTGTAGTTTAACTACTTTTGACTAAATGAAGGACTGCAACTCACAATTTGATATAAATGGAGAAAGAAAATTGCATTTCAGTTTGCATATTAGGTATTGCACATTTGGGAAATATAAATCAAGGGTTGTGTTAAAATGCACAGCAAAGATGTTTATTATAAAATTTGTAGAAGTTACTAGAAATTACTAGAAACTGAAATGAAACATATATGCAAATACACAAAATATCAGTGCTATTACTGAAGCAATAGAATATTAAAATAATACCAGCCAAATTAACTGGCATCATTATTCAAGTTTCTGTAGATTCAGTTTTAATGCCTTTTGAACAGATCATGTAAATTTATGCAAATTAAAAGAAATGCTGACGAGAATAGATCAGTGGATGCAATTTATCCATAAAATCCCATAAGCAGTACCTAATGTTCCTAAAATGCAATGTAGGATAGAAGCTGCATCAGCTTCTATGCTTTAGGATGATAATTTAATATAAAATTCTGAGCTTGACCATTGGGCTATGGTCCCAGTCAGTTGAGTTACATCTTGCATGGATAGTTGTTTTAATATACAAATGGAACTCCTTGCACTCTTGTTTGCTTTCTTGTGCTGAAAAGAGTTCTTTCTATATCTCTCCCATCTATAGTTTGCCATGTGGAAGGATTGCTTTGGTGAAAAAATGGTCTTGTGCACTTGTGATATTACTTTTTTTTGGATTTTGAATGCGCTATAAAATATATATTTTTACAAGGTATCTACTGAGAACCAAATGCACAGAATAATTCCAGTTCAAATATTTCCTTTTTGTTATTTGGAATTAAATTATACATTTGCTTAATTATGAAAGTTTTAAAATACATTAATTATAGGTTACTAAGAAACTTCTGTTTTATTGATCTCCTTACAGGTGAAACTGCTGCTCCTCGGGCAGTCTTGACTGGACATGATTATGAGATTACCTGTGCAGCAATTTGTGCTGAACTTGGTGTAGTGATAAGTGGTTCTAAAGGTGCATTTTATATTTTTTAAAGCTTTTCTTGGAAATACTTATTTCTTATAATAATGAATCTAATCATGAAGATGCTTATACATTTAGAATATCAGGTTCCTACATCTGTGATTTCATTATGGATGAAAGGGCAGATCTTGGATGACTACTGAAAGTAGGGTTGTCTTCTGAGCTTGAGGTGTGGTATCAGCCAAGACCCAGGAGCAAGGGTGGTGGAATGGATCTCGTCATACAGGACTCTCTAGTGATATACAAAATGCTCCCCAGTGGGACTGGATATGAAACCCTGTTTGTTAAATTTGTGTCCAGGGATCAGATGGGAGTATTGCTTTTGTGCCAAGGCAATTGATGCTGTATAGCAATCTCCCTGGCAGAGCTCTCTGGTGATGGAGTTCTCAAGGTTTCTGCTTTTCAGAGACTTTAATCTGTTTTCTCTGATCATTTTCATCTTTAGTTCTGGTGGGGTTGCACTACTGCATACAGAAATGTGTGCAATTTGGGTGTGTTCCAGAACTCAAGTCTCTTGTTCAGAAAGCAAATGGCAGCTATAGTCAAGCAGGCCTTTGCATAGTTTTGTGTTGTGTGCCAATAGTTTTTATTTGTCCCATTAAGTTGGGCAGAAGGGGCATGGTCCAGTTCCATCAGTAAGAGATTATCACCTAGAGCAGTGGTTCTCAACCTATGGGTCGGGACCCCATTTGGGGTCGAACGACCATTTCACGGGGGTCGCCAAACAATGCAGTCCGCCATTTTTTCCCCCTTTTCCTTAGCTGTGCTACTCCTTTTTATTCTATTGGCTTTTGAAAGCCAATAGAATAGACTCTCTTGAATAGAGTCTAATTCTATTGGCTTTCAAAAGCCATAGGAATTGTCCAGGCTGTCTCTGCCCTGCTGAGCCCGCCAAAAGTCCCATTCTGCAAACGGTGCTGCACCAGTTGAGTAGTCCTCGACTTACGACCGGTTGAGTAGTCCTCGACTTACGACCGGTTGGGGGGTTGCAGCATTAAAAAGGTTGAGAACCACTGACCTAGAGCATGGGTGTCAAACTCGATCGTGTCATGTAATCTATTGTGATGTATCACTTTTTTGCCTTCCTGGAGCCGGGGTGGCTGTGGCCTGCATGTTGACACATCTGGCCCACGGGCCGCCAGTTTGACACCCTGACTAGAGAGACCCAAGTCCACAGTCTTTTCCATAGATCTAGCTTCCTTCTGTAACATTGTACTGCCTAAGATACAGATGGCCCTGATTCTGCTCACCTTTCAGAAACTTTGAAGACAATGTTTGTTTTCCCAGGCATGGGGACTGGGAAAGTAATTGAGCCCAAGCTGTTGGTTTATAGCATTTTCAGGAACTACTTTGTGTTGGTTGGGAAATGTATTTTGTATATAGTGTATATATATTATATTTCTTAAACTTTGTTAGCCACCCAGTTTAATTTGTGAGATGGGAAACCACATAAATAGATTCAAATAAACAGACACATGCACGCTTGCTTCATATAAATATTATGTGGTTTTTATGGCTTTTGAGGACAGCAGTAGGAGCAAAAAGGTTTGGTTAAACAAAAAAGAATTGGTACAATCACTGCAGGAGCAACCTATTACCTTCCACATAACTTTGTGCTTCCCAGAAGCTCTAATAAGGCAATTCATGACTGATTCTGAAAACTGTTATATAGCAACATGTGTTTGTCATCTGTATATCTACCAGTATCTGTTAATAACTATTAGATATTAGAACTGAACATTAAAATTGGAGTTATTTTTATTTTAGTAAAGCCAAATCAACTTGGTATATTTACCAGTTAATATTGAATATTTAATGGCTGTATTTTTTAACCTCCCTCATCAGAAGGACCATGTCTCATACATTCTATGAATGGTGATCTACTGAGGACATTAGAAGCTCCTGAAAACTGTGTGAAAGCAAAACTTATCCAAGCATCAAGGGAGGGTCATTGTGTTATATACTATGACAATGGTCATTTTTGTGTATTCAGCGTGAATGGAAAACTCCACTCCACTATGGAAACAGATGATAATATCAGGGTGAGTATCTTATATGAAAGTCTTATTTTTAAATATATCTCACTCTGCTGTATTGTATTTGATAATTATTGAATACTTGTATAATTTATAAATTATTTAATATCACATATGAAATAACTGTAGTATCTTCATCAGTAGTAACAGACATTAGTTTGGAAGTTAATTTTTAGCATGTTCATAATTCAAAATAGAAACAATGTTTTACTGCACAATATAGTGCACACCACTTTTTTTAGATTGTGGGCCATACTTGGCTTGAATAATATATTGGGGCTGCTCTGCAAAAAATGGCTACAGGCAAAAAGAAAATTCAATTCAGTTCAATTTAAATTGAATTGAATGAATGAATGATATTATATTTGCAAATTCAATAATGTTCTATCTTTTTTAGAAATTATAATTTCATAGCAACTTTTAGAGTTATACTGTGTTGCACCCAAAGCTCAGGAAGACATAGTTATATATACAGTGCCCATCACTATGGAAGAGCCCAGTATCTAGACATAAACTATATCCTCATTTCAAAAGAACATTTTATTATTATTTTTATTCATTTGATTCGTGTCAGAGAATGGATTCATCTTACATAGCCTTCTGGTTTCACAAAATACTGGACATGGGATGTACACACAAATCTTATTCTCTCTATAGTACAAGGTATTATTAATTCAGTTTGGTCTGGTTGTTAACAAGGGTAGTCAAAATTTAACAGAAATAACAGAGAAAGTGAATAGGGAATGATAGTTGTGTGGGCAAAGCAACACAAATGAGAAACATATCTGGTTCCTGAATGATTGCACTTAGATAAGTGCTTGATACCAGCTGGAGCTCCAGATATACTTAGGAATTGGAAAAAGTAACCCACTGCTCTTTTCTGCTGCTTTTGTTCACCATGGAACAAATCCACATTAGAACTATTATTTGTTGAGCTTCTTCAGTGGAGATCAGACTAGAGTGCTACTATTGCAACTGTGGTGGAATATGAGAAACCCCTAGAGGATTCATGCAGAAAAAAAAAATGGTGATGGCCTGAATGCCCTAAGTGTGAGAAACACTGAACATTTTGGGCCATCAATAATGAAGGAAGATCTATCTTTAACATTCAATGTTACTTAGTTTCCTGGGAATAAATCTACAGGAACCCTTATTTTGAGGTGATTTGTGTGGACCCTTTGCCTCACAGAATCCTATTGTTAGTTGATTGTCAGAAGTCATTGTTGCTTAATTTAGATAATATATTTGTTGTATTTTGCAACTGTACCTGTTCAAATTGGGGAAGATAAGAAAAAGAGGGTTGGACTATTATAGGCATGTTCTTATTATATGCACTTAGATCATTACCAGCTATATTTAAAAAATAGGTTTTGACCTTCCTTCACCATTCATATTCAAGTATTTATTTGTATCTTACCCTAATTCTTCAGCTTAGTGATTTTGTTTTGTGTTTCCTACGGTAAAAATGCTGATAGCCGCTTTCTGTTGTGATAATGTTGTCACCTAGATCAGTAAATCTATAAAACATCCTTATATTTTTTGCTTGGTAAAACAATTTCTGCAGTGTTGTCACTTGCAAGGCCATTTTTTATGCAATGGAAATTATCTATCCAGGCCAGTGGTATATACAATCCCACGCTATTATTTTTCCAAACAGTCCCAGATGAGTTTTACTCTCAAACAATTCATGGTGTTTTCCCAGAGCTTCTGTATTTTATCATTTTGTAAGTGAAGTGGTAACTGAAAGATTAAAACAACTGTGTTCAAAATGTCTTTGCCCAAGGCACTAGAGTCCAGCAGCTTCACAGTTTGTATTATAAAATGTAGTATACGGAGCAAAAAAATTATTTCTTGTTGAAATTTCAGAATACTTTCTTATATCCATGCAAGCTTGGTTTGCAGAATGTTGAAAAGGCTGAAATTTCCAGTTGTTTTATTTAATCTCCTAACTATTTTGTACACAAGTACAAGAAATGCTACCAAAAAAACTTTAGGCTGTCTGGATATACTCAGAGCATAATCAAAGCTTTCCACCTGTTTTTGTTTTAAATATTGCATTTCTCAGTAGAACTTTGGCTAACAGAATATCACAGCAGATCTGCTTTACAGTGTTTAGATATCTTAATGAGTAACTTAAATCTAAGTTGGCAGGCAGTCCAAAGAACTAAAGTTATTCTACCCTAAACAAGGCCAATGTGTTATTTCACCCAACGGAACCAATTTATTTTTCTTTCCTGAGTCTGTTTGGAAAAGTCAAGTATCTTACAGTCTCCTGCTGCTTTATACCAATATTGTCAGGCTGACAGGTCTGGGTTTTTTTTTGGGGGGGGGGTAAATAATGGTCTTTCAAAAATCTGAATTTTGAGACTCTTCAATGAAGTGTGAACTAGAAGCCACACAATATTAAGAATGTCTTAAACTATGTTTTGAAGTCCCTTGTATCTGAAATAATAAAATTCCTAATACTTTTTATATTAAGACAAATTAATCTTATATTTAAACCTTCTGCTATCCCATTTGTGAAATACCATTTTTTACTTTGCTAATTGTTGAAGCTAAATGTTGAAGGCATGCTATAAAAGTGAAATTCTGATGTTTAAGTACATTCTTTCCATTCAGTTTCCATTCACAATTAGATAGGTCAGTGAAATTCTACATTTATTAGTAAAGTCCAAATCCCATTATTTTTATTCCTGAAATACACCAAGTTCACTGATAGATGAATTAAAGATTAATGGCTTTAATTTACCTTTTAATATACCATAAATAAAAAGCCTCCAGTATAAGACTCAATTGAACCATAACCATGGGGTTAATAGATTTTCATCAGCTTAATTTTATATAACTGTAGCAAATAATTATTTGTCATGGTCTTCACTGCAATTTAAAAAATAGCCTTAGGAGATAGCCATTTGTGAAACAGGAAAAGAAAGGTATTGATTTTAGTTATAATGAATGATCTTTCAAATAATTATACTTAGCTAGTATGAGTCTTGCATTTTTTAAACAACTTATTATGTTTGTCATGTTTCCATCTGCAGTCATTTATGTACAAGCAATGTACTCAATATTCTTCCGCTTATTGCTAGGCATCTCAGTGTAGCAAATATGTGGGTGTGTGTTGCTCTGTAAAATTCTTAGCATATACTTTGAGTCTTGTAATATAACAACAACTATGACATGAAATTTGGATATACGCACATTTGAAAAGATAATTAATAGAAGAGCAGATGGATTAGAAATGTTACCATGGCAAAATGTTCTATATGGCAGACGTATGCCTAAAGAGCATTTCTTATGCTGTCTCGGTGATTGTCTCATTGCATTGACATGGATATGAGGCTGGTAAGACCTCATCCTAGGCTCAAAACAGTCATGCTGCATGCCTTGTAGTGAAGAGTCAATAAAAGACTACAGCTGTGTGAATTGGTTTTCAAACCATGCTTTGATTTGGGATTGAAAGGTTGCATGAATTTCTAAATCCTTGTATGTAAAAAATAGAAATCATGACACAATCTTGCTTTTAAATGAAGTAAAACAGGAGCTATTGTCATTATCTGTCTTCAAACAACCATGCTTATATACAAACCTATTGTTTAAAAGATCATTAGCAATAGTAGCCATAAAAAGCATATATTCCTTTTTTCTTAGGGTAACATGTATAATAAATAAAATTCAGAAGAGTGGAATAATGCATTTTATAGCAAGTATGCTTGTAACCTGTCATTATGGCTCATTAGAGAATTAATACCCTGAAATCCAAGTAGCCCTAGTTCCCACTATATTGATGTTTTACATTCAAAAATAATGATTAAAATATGTGTTTATTTAACCTCTCTTTTCTATAGATCCCACCTTCATAAAAAGTAACCTGGTCTTATGAGATGATAGTAATAGCAATTGAGGAATAGAAAGTTAATGTGAAAATTGTTTCATTATTTAAAGTCACTTTCCTTGTTCTAGGCAATCCAGCTGAGCCGTGATGGGCAGTATCTCCTCACAGGAGGAGACAATGGAGTTGTTATGGTTTGGCAAGTGTATGACTTCAAGCAGCTTTTTGCCTATCCTGGTTGTGATGCTGGAATCCGATCCATGACTCTTTCATATGACCAAAGGTGAGAGAGATCTGGATGTTAATTGCCCCTTCCATTTTGTCTTATACTTTTATATTGATAGCAGAACTTGAAGCACTGAAAATCATATTTCATATAAGATTTTTTTCAAATATAGAGCTGTTAACATGCATAAATCAATGATTCAAAACAGCATGTTTATTTTATAGTTGTTCCCATCCACTGGCTCTTTTGAAAATGAACAAATTCCTACTTCAAAATAGCCAGATTGGGGGGTGGTGGTGGAAAGATTTGAGAATAAAAGGATTCTATGCTCTTTTAATCCCATTCTTTGCTTCTCAACTGGACTTGCTATATGTAATTAGACATTTCTGACCACACTAGTTTTAAACATTTAAACAAGTCCCAACTTGGGCAACTTTTTTTGCAGTGAAAAATATGTAGCTGATGGAATGAAAAGAAATATTGTGTCAAAACTTTTGTTTGAATTTTCAAACACAGCTTTATCTGTGGTTTAACTTAATGTTCATAAAACTATGTATAGTTAAGTGTTACTTCAGCATAATGATTTGGTGGTATTTTTTTCTCCATATTTTTTCCTTCACAGGTGTATAATGACAGGCATGGCTTCTGGCAGCATAGTAGTTTTCTACAATGATTTCAACAGGTGGCATCATGAATACCAAACCAGATACTGAAATTTGAATTAAACTGATGTGGCTGTGCAGCTCTTCTCATATGGAGACTTCAAACATACACATCTCTCTTTACTATCTTGTCTATTCTAGATCTTATAAATAGTTAATATATCTGAATGTAACTTAAATTTGCTGGGAGATGCTATTTTTTGAAGTTAATTGCTATTTTTGTAGACTTTGCTTGACTTTTTGGGATGGGGAAAAACAGAAGATGATTGTTGGGGATTCTGTAGCTTATAAAGAAAATCTATATTTTTTAGTCATAGTAAATCTATTTTGATCATTATACTGGGGGGGGGAGACTGTAATAGGATGGCTATAATTCTTGTATTAGCTATATTATGAAACATGTTTCTCATGTAAATCTTTATAATCTTATGGAATATTTGATTTTAACAATGGAAATTGTTATAACAAAGGAAGTTGGTTATAATACCAGCGATCAGTTATAATACTGACATTTTAAACTCTGCTTATCCCTCCCTTCCCTTTTGTCTTGTACTTTTACAGTGATAGCGAACTTGAAGCACTGACTTTTCTGAAAATCAAGAATATTTAAATTATGTAATGTAATTTTGTTTTCACATGATCGTGAAATCAAGCGTGATTCTAGATTTAGGTGATTAATATACCTTTTAAATTATTAATTTGTTATTTTGTTGTGTGGTTAAGAGAGAAATAATCATAAGCAGAATTTATACATCAAGCATATTTTTCTTATCCTTTCATCAGTCCCATTGTTCTTCCAAATTAAATCTATTTTGAGGATTTTGGAAGTATTCTATTGTCTACTATACTTTTGGAAACTATGTGTGGATCCAAAAAAACACTTGTGCTGAAGATCTGCAATTTTTCTTTAGCACCTAACATGGAAAAAGCTATTGTGTCTCTACAACACAACTAGTGAGAACTGTATAGCACAAGCCTTATATTGATCTTAAAATCAAGACATGTTCCCATCAAATCTGATTCAATCATGCTGACAATGTCTTCAAGTTCTTGGGAAACTAAATAAAATTTATTATGAACAATGTTATTTTGGTGTTGCATAAATTCTACTAAATATATGATTGCTGTGCAGAATTCTGTGATTATATTTTTTAAAAGTATTGTTTTTAGTATGCAAAATTATTTCTTGATAAGTTGTGGTTTAAGATTTGAAATTTACATTTCTTTGTCTTTGTTGGTATATAATTTCTTCAACTAATTATTTGAAGCAATTTGAATGTTTTTTCCTATATTCAAATAGCCCTTCTTTATATGAGCATCAGAAAGGAGAAAACTCAGTTTGAAACAAGATATTAAATAAAAAAGGCATTTGTATTTTAATGCTTCATTTATTACAACAGGAACATAAGAAACAATGCAGAACTCTGAAAACAAAATGATTGTAAATCTTGTCTTTTTAATAGGAAATTTTGGTTATAGTTACTGCTGCATGTATCAAACATTTTCAGAGAACACAGCAAATGCCAAATGTGTATTTATTGCTACATTTCTTTTAGCACAGACCTAACACCATCTACAAATTTAGCTTCTATATATGTAATAGATGATGGTTGTGGCCTTGAACTTTGCAAGTATAGTCATACTCTCCTCTTCCAAGTCGAACAAAAGCTTTATTGAATATACTCAGATAATAGTTGACCAAACCAGAAGACCGGCTGTGCTTATATTGTTAAGATACATGATAGTTTAAAAACCCTGAGCACAGTTGAATTACAATGTTATTTTTTTTTAAAGACTGTCTTCCAATGATACAGGAAACATCTAAAAATTAATCCCCAAAATCCGGAGCAAAAAGTAACCTTTGCTCCTGAACTCTTCCTTCCTTCTCATTTTGAATTCAAACATCTGCAGTCACATGTCCAACTTTACATTGTTGTTCATTTCTTTTTGTGCTCTGTGTAAAACCAAGGCACTGTTTAGATTTGATTAGGACAAGAAGAAGATTCAAGCCTCTATTCTTCTATGCATTCTACTAAAGGTCCAGTCAACTGTCTAGCTACAGCTGCTAATGAAAGACCTCTCCTAAGGAATGACGTATGCTATATGTGTTTCATGGAGGGCTTGATGTGATATGTCTGTTCTTTGGTTTTCCTTGTGCTTAGAACAGATGTGTCCTTGCTTTGCTTTTGTTTTGATTTGACAGGAGAGTTTTATTGGGTAATTTCTTGTGCCACTGTAATCTTTCGGATGCCAAAATATATTCATACAAAGAAAGACTACAAACCCAAGAATGTTTTTCATTTTAGTTATATCAGAAAAGCATAGCCAACATATGAGGTACTGGATGGTTTTTCATCAGGAACATTCTATCATTAATATTTGACCACATGGCCAGTGAGCTGATGAAAGGGTGTTTTTTTTTTTTTAAAAAAAAACCTTTTTATATAAAGCAATTAGAACATAAACATTTATCATCCTAGTAGAATGGGGAAAGGGTACAATTATTTGAACACTGACTTCAAAGTATACTGGATATGGACCACCCAATTTTAAACAATTGGAACCCCTAAGATGGAGAAAAAGAAATTAAATTTGTCACTACATGTTGAGTATTATGCTAGAAAAAAAATAAAAAGCTAGAAATCATAAGCATTAAATTATGCTAATATAGTGCCATTCTTTCTACCTAGGTTACACTGTGTACAGTTGACTGATTAATCTCAAAGTTATTCAAAACTAAGCTCCTGAAGCACAGGCACAATATATTCCTGATTTTGTTTATGTTGACTGAAAACTGAGTACTTAAGTCTGAAATTTCAGGATTGCAGTCTGAATTGATTAGACTGAAGACTGAAGTTGATTTTGACAATATAGTAGGCAGGGTTAGTGGGAACATTGCCACAATTCAACACTGAAATTGTGTCCTATTTCCCACAGTCTGAAATCAATAATGTTGAGAATACTGACTTCATAGGGATTATTGAAATCAAGAATATAAAAGAGGTAGTTCTTTTTTCTTTACTACAAAATAAGAACAGGAGGCAGTATTAATAAGCAGAAACAATACTGGTCTGAACTGATAAATAATCTAACTGGGTAAAATAAGTAGGGAGGAGGAGAAGAAAAGGAAGGGGATAGCATGGAAATTTCAGAAAGCATAATTTGGGAAAGTAATTTAGGATCCATTATACTTGCTGAAATATAGCTTCAGCAAAACAGGTGACTTATGAACAAATCATTATACGACTAATACTTCAAACTTGGAAGCTTAGAGGGGAATTTCATGTGGGACTCAGGGAGATGCAAAAATTGTTTCTTTTAAAATGTAATATTTAAATATTTGGACATGAAATATTTGAAAAATATTGTTTGGATTGATTTTTTTCTTTTAATAACTTTTGTGTAGCTCTGCATAAATCTTTAGAGAAAGTTTTAGAAAAGTATGCATAATATTTATAGAAGCAAACAGAACACCTGAAATACTGCAGAAAGAAATTTCCAGATAGTTTAAGATTATGCTTAACAACTATTTTCACATTAGACTTGGTTAATGTGTGCTACTCCCTGGTAACTTTGCGGGCCAATTTTAATACAAGAGTTATGTCAGGGAAAGGGATTAATATCTTTAATTCACACTAAAAGTGCCCACAGCAAAATTAAGACTATACTAAGTATGCTATCATACCTAAAATAAATAAAATCTCTTAGCTGTTATTCTGATTTAAACATAAGCAAATACTAAGGTGAAGACAGTCTTAAGTGTAAAACAAAATAATGTCTGGAAATAACTGAATGACACAACAATTGTATACCTATACTCAGTAGAAAGTTTTCTATTGTAATAATACACACCTGAAACATAAAAAGAAAAATCAGCCTGATCCTATTAAATAAAATTATGTTATCAAATTTGAGAACATAATGTGTACCCAGAATGGAAGGAAACGAGGTAATTACAAATCCTGGACTTGCTTTATAAGTTCTCCCCCCAAAAAAAATTACTACTTACTCTTTTGAAGAAAAATGTTTATTGCAGTTCTTAGTTCTAATGTAAAGAGCTAATAGAAAATGATTTAAAGTTGTTAGAAAGAAAAAAGAAAACAAGCATAGAACATACAATATTGAAACAAGCATTAATATACAACTCCATCTACCCTTCACTGCACATTTAGCATTATAGTTCCCCAAACATTTGATGACTTTCTTTAAGAGCGGGCTAATTAAAAAAATACAATGCTGGCAGCATTTGGTGTTGGTGACTAGTAGTTCATTTATTACACTAGCTCAGTGTTTCCCAAACTTGACAATTTTAAGGCATGAGGACTTCAATTCCACGCTGGCTGTGGAATTCTGGGAGTTGAAGTCCACATGCCTTAAAATTGTCAAGTTTGGGAAACACTGCACTAGCTTGCTATAAATATACTGCTCTTTTTTTTAGATAATGCACCATGCAGCAAGCTTTCTGTTCCAAGAAAAAAAAAACCCTGGTCATTCATGACAGGAAAAGAGAAGCAGGAAACAACCTGCAAAATCTTTACTAATTGCAATCTTCAAAACACTCATACTCATTCATAAATGGGGTTGGTTGCAAAATGATTGTCAATGATTGAGTTATTCTATATTAAATTCCACAAAGTTTAAATTTATGTTTCTTATCTATGTGATCACTTAGAGTCAACACCAACTTGATGCTACTTAATCAAAAAATTTTATGTCAAAAATAAGTGTGCTATCCATTCACACCATTATTGAAACCTCCACAACTTGACTTTCAATATAGTACAAATTGCCACTGGGAATAATCTTGCTTCTCTCCAGGACCATTTTAGATCTGCATTTTTAAATTAAAGAAATGAGTTCCACTACCTTTTTGTCTAGCATTTCTTTTAGAAAAATCTAGGCTTTGTTGGATGAGGCTCCTTAATAGTTACACCTATTTAAAGTATATCCAAGTATGAGAAGATAAATTCATTTGTATATTTGAAATTATAGTGAACACAAATTCATTTAAAAACATAAGAATTCCCAAATGTAATAGGTAGAGTATTAAAATCTACTGTACATACAACCTGCATCCCTTTTAGACATAATGAAAAAAATACAGTAGCAAGGGTAAGAGAACAGTAGCTGACCTAGCTGTGGATTTCATTAGAACTTCTCTTAAATTAATCCTGCAGTGTCATGACATACTGATTCAAGGTAGGAAGAAAGTCTGAGTAGCTGAGAAGCAGCAAGAGAAGACAACTTGTAATTAGTTGTAGAAGGCTGAGGAGCAGGATTTATCTTGGTGATTTACTTCACATCAGCTTGACCTGGGATTTGACAGCGCTTGTTGCAAAATATCTGATTTTCTTTATCTAGAGCTGTGTTCTAAAATATAATTTTTAAGAAAAAGATAAATCACATCACTGACAAGTATTATATGTACATATAATAGTATTTTTAAAAATGATACATGCACAGTCTGAAGAAAAGGAAAAGTAACTTCTAAGATCTTTTTCAAAAGTGTGAGGTGTTTGGAAAGTGGTTTCTCACACACACAGCCTTAGTAAGAAGAACTGCATGCCCAGATTGAGCATGCTGCAGAACCCATCAGCCAAAGAATGTTGATTGGAGGAAATTAGAAGACATAATTTTTTTCCTGCTGCAGCCCCTTCCTTAGGGAATATTTTTCTCTGAGATTAGAATAGCCCAAACCCTGTTGGTTTTTCACAAAGCTTTAAAAATTTGGCTATGTATCTGGGCCTGGGGCTTGGATTGTGTGAAGAGTCCTGTTACTTGCCCTTGATGTTAGTTAGTTAACTATCACACCCACTGTTTATACTTATTTATTTTGTGGATGTTTTTTTAAGTTATTACATTTTTAAAAAATATTTTAATTGTTTCATAATTTTAGACTTATAAGCCACATAGAGTCACTTGATTGAGTTGGGTAGTTTCAGAAATTGAATAAATAAATAAATGAACAAATCTCCCAAAAAAGCATGGCCAGGGCCATGTAGTCACTGTATGTCGAGGTGGACCTAAAGAGACAGGTATTTATAACACTATCACTTAGAATGTAAGACTGGCTAAATGGAAAATTTATCCATAAAATGAATAAATGAAAAAAAAATGTGAGTTATGCATTTGTGGAACTAAAACAACCCTCTTTGGGGATATGAACGGACAGATGAATATAAAATAAAAAGTGATTTGGCTATTTGGATATCCAAAAATGAATGAGAATTGAGACTTAAAGTACATGCTTATTAAATGGTTTGTTTGTTTCAAAGACATAATTTAATTGTATATCTATCAATGTGGCAGAGGAATAAATATATAGTCAAAAGCATGATTAATATAATTATGAAGAAACTGAGACTCAAAGAAGGATATACCATATATGAGAAATTCAGGATATGGAACAGACCATTATTTGCCACTTTCATGGGCACAAGCTGTGTGAATTTCCACAGAATGAATCGAGAACTGAAATGGGGCAGAGGACATGGATATTACTTTCAACAGTGCAACAAGAATTAGGATTACCACTGAAAAGCAGCCAGTAAGGCAATGGGAATGTGAAAAAAGTTACTTGGTGGAATAATGACATGCAAGAGGATGCAAAAGGATAAAAAGCAAATGCATTTAAGAGAATTGCTGAAAAAATAAAATTCACTGTCATATAATGATTATGTGTCATATAATGTGTACATATATAGAAAAAAAAATAAAAGATTGTGATCAGAGTATAATAGGTAAAAAGTTGAACAATTTCAAAAGAAAGAAAAAATACTTTGGAAATAGTGAAAAGGATTAAACAGGGAGCCTTCGGAAGTATGCTATAAATAGTTTGAATTCTTTCCAAGCAAAGGAAGTTATTTTATAAGTGAATAAAAATGATAAGGTTGCAGGTGTGGACATTATGACTGGATAAATGTTAAAATATGAATATTTATCTGTTCGGGAAAAGGTTGTATGAATCTTGTAACATACATATGCCAGATGGTTGGAAGAATGTGGTTAGTGTTTCCCGACATAAAGGGAAAGGGATGATAATGATGATGAAAAGATGATAAAGTTATATAGTTGGTAATGAAATGTCTACAAGCAAACAAGCTTAGACAGCACCAAGGACAGTAATGGAAAATTTACATAGTATTTAGTTCAGTGAGCTTCTTAAGATTTTGGGAAAAATTCTGATTGAAAGGGTGAAATTTAATCTGTCGATGGGTGATTGCAGTGCATCTTTCTACTAGACACAGTATGTGTAGACCAGGTATTTTGTCCTTCAGAAAATCATTATGAATGTATGGATGTAAGAAAAAAGAAAGTATATTGTACAATGGTTGATTTCAGGCAACTGTACAATAAAAGTGAATAGACTTGGATTATGGAATGTTTTAAGCAAGTACTGTTGAGGTTTGTTGCTGAATGTGGGATGTGATGGAATAAAGCATGGATGAGAATAAATGGTACACTTACAGAATGGCTCAGTATTTTAACAGACAAATTATAGCAATAGCAATTGCATTTAGACTTATACACCGCTCCAAGTGCTTTACAGCCCTCTCTGAACAGTTTACAATCTCAGCATATTGCTTCCAACAATCCTCATTTTACCAATCTAGAAAGGAAGGAGGGCTGAGTCAACCTTGAGCTAGTCAGGGTCAAACTCCAGGCTGTGGGCAGAGTTAGCCTGCAGTATTGCATTCTAACCACTATGCCACCAGGGTTATGATGGTACTATTGAGATTTGTTGGTTGGGAATGTAATGTGCACGCACTGGTTATGAAAATGGTCCCATTTTTGTTAGCCAAAAACTGAATGGTTTACAGGAAATGTTACATAAGCCATAATAATGTCACATGGAGTATGGAGCCAAAATCAATATTCCAAAGTCCAACATAAATTGTATTTGAAAAGGAAAAAATGGACCGAACAATTATGACATAAATGAATGGTGAAAATGTATGAATTTGTGTACTTTGATAGAATCTTTGTTGCAAATGGGGAAATGTTGAATCGCAAGTGATGATAAAGAAGATAATAGGTAGCATCCAGTACGGAAGTAATGAAAGCTTTTTGGAAGAAGCAAAAATCAATATATAGAAAAATATGTCTCTCCCTACTCGATTATGCAGAACTGAAAGATAAAATATGATTCTTCTATTATAAAATTTAAACAACCCATTATAGGTTCTTCAAATTATATAACTTGTTCATATTACTACTCTGATTTCTCAATTGTGCTTGATATTTTTGAAAATTAAAAATCTAACAATGAACTGTAATTAGTTTTATAATTAGAGTCATGAATACCTAATATGAATTTATTTGTTTAACATTAAGTAAGCCGTGACTCAAGCTAGCACATGGCAACAAACTGAACTAAGCTTTTACAAAAAATTAACTGAAGGAGAAATTTTACTTCATAATGATTCACTAGTAATAATAACTTTCATAGCAGATGTAAGATTTTAGGCTTTATTTCAGATAGATCAAGAGCATTTGGCTGTCATAATTAAGTATTTAGAATTTTTTTTCTTGATATACGTTTTGTATGAGCAGATCCAGAACCACGATGTGGGAAAATATTACAAATCCAAATACTGCTCAGGTAATATACACCAAGCTAAGCAATGCAGCACCCACAAGGTTCTCACTAATTTCCAGATTTAAAAAATATAAAAAATAAAATATTTTGTGAGTTTACTCATAAATAATGTCTAAAAATAAAAATTAACTTTTTTTCTTAAAATTGGCACCGAGGATGTTGTGCAAAATAGTTATTATAGCCAATGATTGGGAATATTGTTTTGACCATATAGACATAGCTTGTGGTCAGTTGCTGGCTGCTTTAGGAATATGATTACAGAAATATAAATCCATGATAATATATAGAAGCTGATTATCAGAAATTAGCCAAGGAAATGCTTTCAAGCAATTTCAGAATTATATCTGTCCTATTTTGCAAAAGGAGGAAGAGGAGGAGGAGGAGGAAGAAAAAAAAGAAGGAAGAAAAAAAGTGGAAAGCCCAAGGGTTGGGGTTTTTTTTGCTTTTCAAATCTGTAAAAATATAAAACATCATGCAGCGATATTGAAATGGTTGAATGGTGCAAATATATCAATGCAATGAAAGCTTGTTGCATGATTGTACTGCATAACTTGACAAGCTTTTCTGTCCAAGACTGTTACAAGGTTACTTCTCCTTTTCTTTCAAACTAAGAATCTTTTTTTAATTGTGGCAAAGAAGCACTGTAATTAGTACATACCATTGCCTTGGACCTAGTCAGAGGAAAGCAGCGCAGGCATTGGGAGAAGAAGCAAAAGAAGGAAGCAACGGACAGACACTAGACTTACTGGAAGCAGAACCAATAGCATTGCAACATTTATAAATGTAAATAAATCATTTCAATATTCAAAAAGCAGCACTGAAACCTTCCTTATATGACCTTTATAAGAACTAAAAGAAAATTGCAAGCCATTTCTAAAAATGTCTTTCTTTCCTACTTCTATTAAATAACTGTTTTTGAGCACAATTTTTTTGCTGAACAAAAAATTTCCCCAGGGCTACTTATGAACCAGATTTAAAATTGTTGCCCCTCCCCATGGTCACATGATCACATTTGGGGTGTTTGGCAATTGGCCTGAAATTGTGACCATTTGCAGCATCACTCAACCACATGATTATGATTTACAACATTTTTTGCTGGAAACCAGCATTTACTTCCAGTTTCCAGCAAAAGAACCTCATGCAGAAAATGGATTCACTTAACAATCATGGCATTGTCTTAACCACAACAAAGGTGATAAAATTGGGCACCGGTGACTAGCTTAACAACTGGGTCAATTATGATCGTAAGTCAAGGACTACCTATATTCAGATTCTTCTAAGTCTCAAATTGCTTAGTGTTCTTTGATTTAAAACATACTATAATTTAATTCCTGGGATAATAGCCTTTACCAGCAGGGAGAAATTAAGGAAGGATAAATGGAAGTTAAAATTACAAGTGTGCTTCATTGCCTAGAAGCAAAGCCAGAAGGCTAGAAATTTTGAAAAAAACAAAACAACCAGAACTTCACATCAAAAAGAAGCCAGAAGCTGAATTATATTTATGACTAGAAACAAGCTTAAAGAATGTGCAAACTTGCAAGCAGCTGTGAGTTAGCATTTTAAAATAACTATTTAATAATGGATTTTATACCAGGGTTCACTTCAGGATTATCCAAAGTCTCAAAAATACAAAACATTGAGTTTTGAAGTCTCTCAGACTGTCAAGTCAAACTGTCAAATGAAATGCAAGCAAAACAGTCAGCCTGTATTATATTTTTTTTGCTCCTCAAATTAGTCTATTTCATCCTAAAATAAAACATTACTTTTAAAGCTGGTACATGTTAGGAAAAATTAAACAAGAAGTGATAAAAAATAAAAAAAATCTTTCTCCTCCCCCAGAACCTGGTTTTCTTCAACTTAAATTTGGTCAGTATGTCTGTGAGTTCTGGAACTATCAATTGGTGCCGCATTTTAATGATTCAGTGCAAATAAAAACTGACTGCTAACATAAATAGCATCTTTAAGAACTTTGTTGCCAAGCGGCTATTTTTCATGAGATAAATGAAAAAAATTCATTTTTTTCCAGTGCAAATGTAAGAATTAAAGGACAGCTGATTAGCCTGAATTATGGCAAAACATGTGCTTTGAGTAGCACTGCTCACTTTGGCTTAATTGCGCAATTTTTAAACAGAACAGTTTTGTTAAATGTTTAAATTTTCTTAAAAATGCATCCATTCCACAAAGAGACATTGACACAGCCATAAAATATGCATTATTACTTAGTAATGAAAAATAAGTTTAAAACTGTATCTCTTCTGGAAAGAGTTGGAAATATCAGATTAGTAAAATAATTGGTAGAAATGATGCACTTGCTTACCATGATAATAGACACTCCAGCATTTTGGTTATTCTGTTTGGGAAGTGTGTTGTTAAAGTGCTGCTTTAATTTACCTATCACTTCAGCTTGCATATTATTTTCTTGAGAGGCATCATCCTTTTTAAAGAAAAGAACACCGTTATTCAACAAAGAAGCATTGGAATGATACAAAAATTAGCAGAGACAACACCCAGATGAAGATCCATGATATATGAACAGGCCCTCGGCACACACAAAAAAGGGATCTATTTTGGAGACCTTTATCTGAATCTCTCTCTTTTTCTTTTCATCTAGCCATGTTCTTTTCATCTAGTCATCTTCAGAAGAATACTACTGATCACCTACTGAGCTCCTCATCCGTTTCTTTTGAGCTAAAAGCTTATATTTGCCATTAAAATTCTTTCACACTTCCAAGCGCAATGATTTTTTCAGTTATTTAAAGAAATGCTCCCAAACAGGTCTACCTCTTCTATAATTAGCAAAGGCATTAAATGTAAAAGAGGGAAGGGTTGTTGAACCATTAAAAAAATAGACGGATCAGTGTAAATAAGTACATTCTGATCCAATGACTTTGTTATTAAGAGAAATGGTTGCTAGGTGAATACATGAAAGAGAGAGAAAGGGACAGAGAGAGAAATCCTGCGAAGATTACTAGTTGCTGCCATCTCATTCAGGTAAAGTTCTTTCCTACAGTGTCCTATGCCTCACCTTCACAGGGCAGAGAGATTGCTTAAACAATCTCTTCCTGAAGTGATTTTTTTCCTGCAAAACAGCAGGCTCCTAAAAAGAGCTAACTACAGGTTAACAAGCTCAGCTCTGTGACCTAAATTAGTATATTAGAATCCTCTGGCCGGCTGCACAGCTACCTGAAACTGACCAGACCTTAAAGAGTTTTGCATTGAAGGTTTTTATTATGGGTGCATCACCTTTGCCTCTAAATGCATATATTGGTCAGAAAATGATTTTATAAATATTTATTACCATTATATTTGCAAATGGTGGCAAGTAAGCTAAATGAAGAGTAGCTGTATGTTGCTATAGAGCAGAGATGTCAAACTGATGGCCCGCAGGCCAGTTGCATCATACGGAAGCCGCACCCATCCCAGTTCCGGCAATGCAAAAAAAGGCGCAATACATCACAACACTTCACGTGACGAGTTTGACACCCGGGCTATAGAGGCATAACTTAATCCATTCCAAGTGATATGTGTTTGTTATTAGTTGAGCTTTTAAATTGTTTAAATGCATAATATAATAAAGTATTTTACTCACTGATACCCAGGGATGGTTTAATATCTGAGCAGCTGTATATCGTTCTTCCACATTTACTTGTAACATAAGACTAATTAATTCCTGAGAAACAACAAAAAGATGAAGAAAAGATTCATTAGAATGCATTTTGTATTAAACAAAGGAATAACAAACTCCCAAAGCTGAATAAACTGCCCAGGACTTGGGCTAATACAGCAGTAAACAAAGGGAGAAACGAGAAGCTAGGATGATAATGCAAAGAGTTTTGCAGGAAGGCTCAACACCATAGGTGATGCCACACAAATTCTTATATGTTTCTACATGTTTTACCAATGTACAGAGTATGAGAAATAATGGAAAACCAGAGAGCCAAGTTTGGACCAAAACTAAAATCTGACAGGCATCACTGAAACACTGCAAGACTATAATCTGTTCTAAAGGGAAAGAGTAAATGTCATTTTAGAGAGGAAAAAAAGGAGGATCCATGAAATATAGAGTTGTCAGCTTTACATTCCTATTGGGCAAGATTCTTTAAAGATTATTGAATAGCATAAGCTTGTTATGAACATTAGCATAAGCTTGTTATGAACATTTGCATAAGCTAGTTAACAGAAACCAACATGGCTTGATATAACGGGAGTCAGCCAGGCACATTATGTACCTGGACTTCAGCACAACTTTCAATACAATTTATCATGAACCTATCCTTAATGAAATTATAAAATATGGAATAATAATACTGCTATATGAGCTCAAAACACGATACATTAGTGCAGTGAATGGGTGCTTGCTAATGGCTTAGCTCCAGTTTGTGTGGAAATATTGAGTCCAGTACCACAGGGCTCCTTTTTGGACTCTGTATTTTTCAATTATTTTTTTTATCAATGACCTGGATGACAGGACTGAGGAGATGCTTATTAAGTCTGCCAATGGCAGAAAGCTGGAAAGATGGCAGAAAGCTGGAGATACAGCTAGTTCTGAAGAGGAGAGACAGCACATCTAGATAGTTTTGAGCAGCGGACTGAAATGTAAAGTTCTGAATCTGGATAGGAAAAATAATAGGCATGGTACAAGGACTGGGGAGATAGGATTTTCTCTCTCCAATGTAAAAAGGATTTGGGTGCCCTTATCAATTATCAGTTAAACAGAGCCACCAATGTGCTGCAGCTATTAAAAAGAAATAGGATGGCAGATTGTAGGAAGGATTTTTTTTATTCCTCCTTGGACAGACTCTACTTTGAAATATGGCTCCAGTTCTGGATACCACAGTCCCAAAATGACAGTGACAAGTGAAGTAAGTTTATATGAATAGAATAGAGCTCGAAGGGACACTGGAGGTCTTCTAGTCCAGCCACCTACTCAAGCAGGAGAACCTACACCATTTCAGACAGGTGATTGTCTAGTCTTTTCTTAAAAATCTCCAGTGATGGAGGTAAGCTGTTCCACTGGTTGATTGTCCTTACTGTCAGGAAGTTTCTCCTTAATTCCAGGTTGCTTCTCTCTTTGATCAGTTTCCAACCATTGTTTCTTGTCCTGCACTCTGGTGCTCTGGTGAACAACCTGACCCCTTCTGCCTTGTGGCAGCCCCTCAGATACTGGAATACTGCTATCATGTCTCCCCTATTTCTTCTTTTCTTTAGATTATCCATATGAAGGCTATCAATCCTATGAACACAGTTTAAAGGAATTGGGTATGATAAACCAATTATAGATGTCTCAGTGAAGGTATGATAGGAGTCATCAAATAGGAAATGAACATTTATTTTTGTGTTTAATTAAAAACTTAGAGCAACTGTTTCATTTTATTTTAGGAAAGAAAAAGGGGAAAATTCAGCTATTGTATGTTTGTATGAGTATGAGTAATAGATTTATTTACGAATCTATCTGCTGGTGCTTAAATTTAGGCTAATATTGACTATAAATGGAAAAGTGTCTGTATACCTATCCAGCAGGAAAAAATGGTCAACAAATACTCTTGGTGTTATTTAAAGTATCTGTGTAGTGATTTTGAAACAGAAAACTTCATCATTCACTTTATTTTCAGAAAAGAAAAGTTATGCATATTTTCTCAATTAGTTCCTTTCTAGTGGTAATATACAGCATGAAGACTGTGCTGAAAGCCTATAAATCCTTAAACATCACTACATTACTATTACAGTATATTCCAATTCTCACTTACTTTAGTATACATAAAATCCTTTAGGTGTACACCTAGCAGACTGTCCCAGTAGGATTAGTAGTATTTCTGTCAGATTAATTAATAAGGCTTGCCATCTTAATCTGATTTTAAAAATGAGGCTCACAATGGGATTTGCACCTGTTATTGTTCCTGGAATGCAGTGACAGGCTTGGGCAAGAAATGTCTTTTTCTAGCAAGGGCATCTGTGCCATTATACCCATTGTAAGCAAATTTGGATTTGACAAGATGACATATGCCTCAGGGGGTGTATTAGTGTATTATTTTGAAAGTTATTCAACAATTATGATTCTCTCAGACCATAGCAGTCCTATCAGAGCCATGGGAGTGCAGTGATATTGCAGGCTACTTCTGCTGACTGCCGGCTGCCAGCAGTTCGGCAGTTCGACTTTCACCGGCTCAAGGGTGACTCAGCCTTCCATCCTTCCGAGGTCAGTAAACTGAGGACCCAGATTGTTGGGAGCAATATGCTGTTTCTCTAAACCGCTTAGAGGGGGTTGTAAAGCACTGTGAAGTAGTACAGAAGCCTAAATGCTATTGCTATTAGACAGGCATGTCAAACTGCTGGCCCACGGGCCGGATGCGTCATGCCGAAACTGCGCCCACCCCATTGCCGGCAATGGGGAAAAAGTCCCGATATGTTGTGCGACGTCATGTGACGTTGCGAGTTTGACATGCCTGCTATTAGGGGTTCCAATTGTTTAAAATCATTAATAGTGTTGTCTACTGAGTTGCTGATGAAAGGCTATGTTGGTTTGTGGATGCAGCCTAACATCCCTGAAGTATTTGGGAAGAATCATTCCATCTGTCAACATGAACTTTGGAAGAGTTCAGCTATTTTGAAATAATTCGCACATATTCACAATGCAGATTTTCATGGCTTTTACTTACTTGTGAAATGACTTCTGGGGGTATGTATAATGCCACATGACAATAAATATTTATTGTCTCACATGAAATTATCCTATGTTGTTTCACTAATCCAGATTTATACCGTATATGCCGGCGTATTAGGCGACCCAGCATATAAGACGACCCCCGTCTTTATCGCCGAGCCGCATTCCTAGAACGTCGTCTTATACGCCGGAAACTACCAGTATTTCCGGTGTATAAGACGACTCGGCGTATAAAACGACCCCTGCCTTTGGCGCCGAGTTTAGCGCTTCCGGAAGTCTTATACGACGGCATATACGGTAATTAAAGCAATGTTTTTCTTTCCAAGGTTCTGTAATTCTCTTCCAAATCTCACTTTCTCATGAATCTTTCTAATTTTTAGTGATAAGCAAGAGGTTACACATAAACATACAAACCCATTTATTTATATCTGCAACTTTTTGCAAAGAGGTAGAAAACAGATAGCTCAATCAAGAGTCTACAAACAACTAATAAAATTGAGTCAGTCACATTAACATAGCTACTCTATAGATCAGGCATGTCAAACTCGTGACATCATGTGACATCATGCAACGTATCGGGACTTTTTCCCCATTGCCGGCAATGAGGTGGGCATGGTTTCGGCATGATGCATCCAGCCCACGGGCCGGTAGTTTGACATGCCTGCTATAGATAAATTGAGGACACATAATAAATTACATCCAGTTCACTTCTGTTTTGATTAGGTTAGAACTGCTTATTTTCTAAAATTTGTATAATTAACATAAGCTAGCATAAAATTATAGGAAAGATACAAGACAGATACTACATGACCACAAAATATAGTTGTTAGGTCATGCTGGTGCTGATGTAAACTGTGAGTGTACTTTATTAATAATTCTTATACTTTTTAGATTGCACAACTGTTCATAACATAAAAAAAGATTCTTTTTCAGGGAACAAATTCTTTCCCCCCCATAAATTGTAAGAACAATCAATTGCATGTGAATAATTATTTGTTTAAAAAAATATTCTTACAAAAATTAAGGTTATTGTAAAAGTGTTACATTAATTCATTGCTAAGAACAGTAAAATGTCTGCAAAGTATTTATAAATGCAACTAATGTACATGAATGTTAGAAATTGGCAGCTATTTTATATTTTCTTAGTTCATTTCTCATTCACAGTTTACATCAGCACCAGCATGACCTAACAACCATATTTTGTGATCATGTAGTATCTGTCTTGTCTTGTACATTTCCTGTAATTTTATGCTAGCTTATGTTAATTATACAAATTTTAGAAAATAAGCAGTTCTAACCTAATCAAAACAGAAGCAAACTGGTTGTAATTTATTATGCGTCTTCAATTTATCTATAGGGAAGCTATGTTAATATGACTGACTCAATTTTATTAGTTATTTGTAGACTCTTGATTGAGGGTCTCTATTTTGGGAGTGGGTAGACAGTACACGCCATATTCAAAGCCAATCAGCATCTGAACAGTTCTCCTTTAGCACCAGATGGACCCTAATTGGGGTTTTAGTACATGGTTGTTAGAGGCTTCTAACTGAAAAGACAGGACAATTTTGGCTTTGGAACAGATCATCCCTAGGCGTTTAAGTCAGGAGATGAGGTTTGCTGTTGTTGGTATTTTGTTTTTGTGAATGTGAATATTGTTTTTGGGAGTGTGGTTATTGTTTCATCCCTGATGCCCGGATTGAATGCTGTGGTTTCAACTTTAAACCCATATATCCCAAAGTCATGTCTGTGCAAAGTGTAGCAATATAAATCAAACAAAAGAATGAATACATAAATAATGTTCAAAATATCCCCAATGGGACTAATGAGAACAATATACTCTGTAGGTCACTCAGAACAAAAAAATCAGGATAACATATAATTATAGGGTTAGACTGTATATTCCTACGCAAAAGCTTGAGTTTTACAGATCCTAAGCAAGGAAAGGATTTTAATTATGGTAGGAATAGGTCAAATTGGCTTTATCAGAATTGTTTACATACTTTCAACTCTGACACTTTCAATGCATCTTGGTACCTTAGCAGAATCAGTGATGTTATCCCAATACGGAGAAGGAAATTCTAGCTTTCCAATTAAGATCTGATCAAAAAGATCCTCTTGAATATTGTTCTCACTGTGGATCAAAACCAAGCAGGAAAACATTACTATGATGGTCATTGTATTGTTTGTTCATAGAAGCTAAATTACAAGATTAATTTGACATGCAATATTAATTCTAATTTCTCATTTCAGTATATATACAAGCTGAATTTCGTTTGAGGATAAATACAATCACTATTGTTTTCTTTGTAAATTATTTGTTTAAGGAAGACACTAGTAATATCTCTACTATTGTCTCCAGATATTTCTCAGATAGTGGAATACTGAATTTCTGATACAATGGCAAGTATGTAAAATAGGAAAATATAAAGAATTAAGCATGCATATCTATGACAACTTCAAAATTAAAACTGTCCATGGCATATAAGTTGCACCTATTTTTGGGGAAATCAAGTCTGCTTAAAATGTAATTTTACATATTCCTTCTTTTATCAATGTCACTTTTTCAATACAGGAAATAAACTAAAATCATCAGTTACCCCAAATTTTGGGAAACTAGATGAGTGTTAGGACATCTCCTTAAACAGGAATAGCAAAAATATTTATCAATTAAAAATCAGAGCACTTTGGCTAAAAAGCAAATGCAATATTTTTCATGCATTATTGATTCAACTTACCTACGAAATGGTGGAAACCCACATAAGAGTATATATGTAATGACACCTGCAGCCCAAATGTCCACCTTTAAGCCATAACTATAAAAAAAAGTTTGGGAGAGTTGCAATTTAAATATATTACAATACACAGTATACACCAAGGTATATTGAATTTAGTATCATTTTTAAAATATCACTTTTAATATTGGTGTATAATCCAAAATTTAATTTGCCAAACTAATAAGCAACTTAATGTAATTTCCAATGGGAAAGATAGAAAATCTTGGCAACAATTTTATATACATATATATAAAACCAATTCTGAGGTAAAGTGAAGTACTGTAAATATTTAAAATTTGTTTCACCCTATTTTTATGAATCATCTTTCTAAAGCTGCTGAGTTTTGTGGCATTGCCACCATATATGTAAAAATGATCAAATCCAATTATAACATTTACAGAAATTATTTTGAGTATGTAGTATCCCTTTTGTCAACAGCCAATAAAACAATACTTTTCCTAAGTTTCTCTAATATTCACAGAACATTAAATATTTTCCTTCCATTGATATTCTTATTACTGCATATCTTGTTTACATTTTGTATCCATTTAATTATGCAGTTTTACTTGTTCAGTTTCTGAATATTTCAATTTATACGTAAGTCCTAACAGATTTTGAGTTTTGTATTTTAAGCTTTTCAAATTCAATGAAATCTCTAAATATGCCACTTTGTTTTTGTAATTCTTTGAACTATGCTATTTGAAAATATTGAAACCAATTAGCTATTTTGACCATATCAAGAAAGAGTCTTGAATGATTTCATATTTTTAAATTAAAGTTTAAAGCTTATGATCAGGGTTTCAACTGATCACTTTTTATTTTTTGTCCAACTTTATTTTAGTAAAGGCAAGTATGCTAAAAAGTAAAAAGTGATCATTAAATAAATAAATATTTTAGTAAAGGGTATAGTCTGGACTTATTATTTTTAATATTTGTTCCATGCTATGTATAATTGATCTATTTTGCATTTAACCTTTCTACTTGTATCTATCAGACACTGAAAAAGTTCTCTTCAGTAAGTAAGGTGCAAATTTAAGATTATATCTAACAAACCTCTGATTTACAAAATTTGATAAGCTGCATTTTGCAACAGGCTTTTAGACAAGTTTTTAGAATAAATTAAAAATATTAACAATACCTGTTCGGATAACCAGGCACTGATCACATTTAGTTTTTTTAAAAAGTAAAGTTAATATTATTTATGGACTAAGAACATCAAAACTCTATTTTAAAATGAATTTTCACCCTGTTTCTGCAATGATTTCTGGAGCCACGTAGGTTGGTGTGCCACAGACTGTATAAAGAGGTCCTTCAACTACAGTGGCTAATCCAAAGTCTCCTAGCTTCAAGGATTTTGTCCCATCTGGATATTCACAGACCTGAGAGGGGGCAAAAAGATAATAAATCATATTGTGCAATTTAATAGGAACAATATCTAGTAACATGGTTAGGCAATCTAGGATACTATGCACGTATTAAACTATTTAGAAATAGGCTGACAAATAGTTGTCCAATCGCTTCTTAGGCAGCATACATTCTTTGCATTACATTAGTTTAAATAGTTGAGCTAAACATGGCAATTCCTAAGATCAGTTTAGTGCAATATTTTAGACACAAGGAACCCAAATGACACTATGAGATGATCAAAGTTACTTCTTTATTTGTTGCAGGCCTATTTACAGGAATCTTGCCAGCCTGACTTCATTGCCTTGGGAACGGATTCTGGGAGAGATAATATCTATACCGCTTCTTGCTGTGCAAGGACTCTAAATTCAGGTCCCTCTTCACACTTCTCTCTCACCTTAGCTGGAGATTAATACCACATATAAAAACAAGCCAAATTACACTTCAGAAAACCCCAAATATATAGAATTTTGCCCAAAATGCTGCCTAGAGAAAAGGCTGTATATTTTTATGACCGAACTAGATCTAGCCACACAGACTGAATCTGCAAATTATATCTAAACTTATGTGTTGCTGGTTTCAAACCAACTAATATTGATTAAACAATACTGATTACAAAACCAACTACCATAGTTTGTCAGCCCTTTGAAGGAGACCAGATCAGGAAACTGACTCCAAAGTAAAACTAGAATTATACTTTATTTAGACAAGCTAAGGTCACAGACACTCTAATTGTATTTTCTCTCATTTATACCAACTAAATCAAGGAGGAACAGATGAAATTCTTTCTAAAGCTATTTAGTTTACCAGGGCTTAAGGAATGCTTCTCCCTTTTTGTTTATATAATGGTTTCTGAATATTAGCAATATCTGAGTCTTAAACTATATATCTATATATATATCTATACCTACATCTATCTGTCTGTCTGTCTGTCTGTCTATCTATCTATCTATCTATCTATCTATCTATCTATCTATCTATCTATCTATCTATCTATCTCCCTCCCTCCCTCCCCCTCTCTCATTGTATAATATATGATACTTAAGGTTCCTCAGTCTTTGGACACAGTTGCAAAGATTAAAACTCCTATTTCAGCAGTTAACAGTTTGAAAGTTAATGTCCTTGATATTTCTATATTGGTAGAAATATTAGAAGAAAATAGTTCAATTGGAATTCTGATATTTACTCTAATATTATTTGTTCTGGTCCTTAAAATAAAGATCAAGAAAATGAGAGCACTCTGATGTCAGAAGCTGCGGCCAAGAGTTCATATGGCTACGAAAAACTACACAAAATATCACCCATTACTTATATTGATTTTATTTTATAAATATGTTGTTATCCCTCAGAATCTCATTTGTGAGATGGGTGGTCATTTCAAACAAACAACAAACACCATGCAGAGGAGGGAAGGATTGTTGGAAAACAAAACAAAGCAAAACAAAACAAAAACAGCCTGGAAAATAAAACCAAAGATAGATGGGTGAAAAAAGGAAGAACTGAGAAAACAAACCAAGGCTTGAAAAGTCAGGTAGACTGAAGAAAACTTAACAGATACAAAACTTTTACCCTTAAGAAAGAAGGGATTTGAGCTAAAATATAGCTAAAAATCTGAACAAACTTTAGTGCATTGGACCCAGTTTTTGTCCAGAAAGAAAGGTTTATATTAGTTGAGCATCTTGCATATTAAAAAGAAGGTGAAACCAAAATCTAAGAAATACTTAATCTGGATATCAATTCTGTTCCATTCTTGTAGGTTAGAGTAGAATAAGGTACATCAATTATTAACTATTAATACAACTATGGATTACTTTTCCCAATATAAATTAAGGAAAAAAGATCAATGACTGATAACTTTGTAGGCAAATCCTATTTTTCAGTTTTTGTTTTTTAAAGATAAATTGATCATAAATCATAATAAATATTGATTAATTGAATTATACTTTTGCTTCATTATCCATCGTACCCACCGACCCATGTTCCCACATAACTGAAATGTAGCAATTCTATAAATCCAGCAGATGGCAGCACATAGCTGCTTTTAGTTATGTAAAACCAAAAATAAAAAAGAATTAAATAAGATCAAATCAAATGAAAATATTTATCATAGTCATTGACTAGCATAAAATAATGTAGAAAAATAAAAATTTCATTAACACTAAAATCTACATGAAAACTAAATGCATATGAAAACTACACAATGGAATATAAATTGTATTAAAATAGCATATTAATTAGTATCTTGATAAACTTGATTTTACATTTAGACTAATAAAAGATATTAGTGAGCTTTAGAAACAATGTATAATAATAAAAATCAAGGGGCTAAATAATGATACAAAAATAAAGACCTGCCTTTTTCTGATCTAATATTTCAGTTAAATCAAAATGTATTTAGTCAAAATCCAATCCAATTCAAGATACAATAGTTATAAATGATGACAATGCTAATAATTATGATGATGTGAGATTCCTTATGGTTGTGCAGCAAGGCTATTTATTTCTAAGACTACTCTTAGAGGTAGTTACTCACAAAGTTTCCGTGCTAAAAAAAAATGTAGCCATAGTGTATATTATTTTATCTAATAAAAGATACTGAATATACAATTTAACAGGATATTAACCAAAGATTTGAGGAGGGGATTCAATAAAGATTTTCTAAGATCTCTGTAAAAAATTTCCAGTATAGCACTACGTATGCCAAGAACCCAATGGCTCGTACATCACACAGATAAACCCTTTCTGCATAGGCAATCTTGCTCACCTTCAAGAACTGCTTAAGGTAAAATATAAATTGCAGCATTTGTGGTAGCTTCAGTGCGGCTGCCTAGAGGTTCAGTCTTCTCCTAGCCTTCCAGAGGCTAGGTAGACCAGTCCCAGCATCAGCTGCCGAAGGGCAGTCAAAACAGTCAAGCTGGCAGGAAGTTAGAAATAATGTCCACATCTGGCGCTTTTATTGCTCTCAATCATTGTTTGTTTACTTAGGTAAGAAAATATTTCTGAAATGATGAACTAGTAGCATATAAAGCTGTTTTAGGACCATGTGGTATATTTTTCAATTAAATGGTGCAGTACCAAATTTGATTTACAATAGAACAGGGGTAGTCAACCTTGGATCTTTTATGACTCGTGGTGGCTCAGGAATTCTGGGAGTTGAAGTCCACGAGTCATAACAGAGCCAAGGTTGACTACCCCTGCAATAGAACAACTTGTTTTGCTCTAGAGCTAAACAATTATCTTCTAGCTGTTCTACAAAGTATAAGTGCCTAACTTAGATTTTGCTAATTATATTTATTGGCTACACCTTCTTTCCTCTTTTTTTTAAAAACAGAGATAATAATAGCCATAACCTGGGCAGATCTATTGGTAAAAATGAAAAGGGAAGATAGAAATTGGAACACAGAGCTCAGAATTGGTTTATAGTTGGACACAGAGTTCTTAGCTAGACTGGAAAATTAAAACTCTCTCACATACACTCCTCTGGGCCAAAGACTGTGGCAAATCCCATTTTGTATTGCTATCAAGAAGAGTTCTTGAACATGTTCCTGTATTTACTGTAAACTAAACTGGACTCAAGGGAGTCCAGGAAAGAAAAACCAAATGTACAGATACAGAATAGCATCTGCCTCAATAGTAACAACTGTGAGAAGGATTTTCGAGTTCTAGTGGACAATCACTTAAATATGAACCAGCAGTGTGCTGCAGCAGCCCCAAAAGCTAAAGCAGACCTACACTGCATTAATAGAGGGATAGAATCAAGACCATGTGAAGTTTAATACCATTTTATAATGCCTAGGTAAGATTACACTTGGAATATTGAATCCGGTTTTGGTTGCCATGATATAAAAAAGATGTTGAGACTTTAGGGAAAAAGTGCAAAGAAGAGCAACAAAGATGATTAGGGGTCTGTAGGCTAAAACATACTATATGAAGAACAATTGCAGGAAATGTCTAGTTTAATGAAAAGAAGGACTACGGGTGACATGATAGAAATGTTCCAATATCTGAGGGGCTGCCACAAGGAAGAGGGGCTGGCTTTCATGACTAAGGCAGAGTTTGAACTCACAGTTTCCTGCTTTCTAGCTTGGGATCTTAAGCGCTAGACCAAACTGGCTCAAATTCATTGTGCTACCTACTGTCATATGGTACCTTACTAAATATCAAATAAGCAACATTAAAAATCAATGCATAAAATGATGATGGGAGTTGATTTTAATGGTCATGCCAATACCACACATATATCCCCAAAATTTGAGTAAAGAGTGATTTAAAACAAATGATGCTGTAATTTTTTTGTTATCAAAGTCCTTGTTTTCAATACTATACCTATGAGCAATATTCAGTAACAACATGCCGGATATGTTGAGTTACTGTTGTCTTGTAATATTTTTAAAGTCACAAGAACTTAAATGTTACTTTAAATCAGTAGTTTGCTAAAACATTTTTTTTAGGTGGCATCCCCTTCTATGCAAAACTTCTTTTATGATTTCTAATGCTAATAGCAGGGGCAATATTTTCACTGATATAAGATGTTCTGTGATAATGACTGGGCTATGCTCAAGGCCTAATTCTGTAAAGAAATTGTTGCTTAATGCTGCTTTCATGCATTCTTAAAATAATATACAGAAAACAAGAAATATACCAGAAGATTCTCAGGTTTGATGTCTCTGTGGACAATACTGAGACCATGAAGATATTTCAGTGCACTGGCTAGATTGTAGACCATGGCACTTCCATCACGCTCTGTGTATTTTGTTGAAGATGTAATAGCATCAAAAAGATCTCCTCCCTGTAAATAAAAATGTTGAAAGGAAATGACAAAAAAATGAAACAATTTATATTATTAATGTTTAGATCAATGACATAGCTTAATTTAAAAGTTAGTTACATTAAGGGTTTATTTAGGAAGATAATATTTGTATTAACAGTTCCATATGAAATGATGTAGACAAAATAACAATAACAATAAAAAGCTATATATAGCTGATCATTATTTATTACTCATTTTCACTCCAAACTGAACGTGAGTGGACAGAATCTTTTCAGATGGCCTCTTGTGGTGTTACCAGCAGATGGGCTGAGGCTATGGATCCCAAAGAGGTGGGCAGACATTTCAGTGATCTTAGTTCTGTCTCTGACAGGCTGGACCTTTGTACAGCCCCACCTGGCTTCCAGAGTGAAGAATGGGAGTTTGCTTCCTTGGGGATGGGGGAGGAGAGGTCCTTAAAGAATAACTGAGTGATGGTTAATTAATTAGAGTAATGATTGGGAGTTGATGGAATGGTGTTCAATTGATTATGCCCCTATCTGAGCAGGTGGATAAGATGATGGAAGTTAGGGTATTATAATAATACTATAACTTATGTTAATTGGTACACTGTACAGGCCTATATTTGCTTCATTTTTATAACTTTAGTAATTCCTTTAATTTCTACAAGATTCAACAACCCATTATAATACTGTATATACATAACAAAAATGAATTGGCTATAAAATAGTTTTAAAAGTTAAAAAGTTAGGTTTAGGGTTACTTTACCAATCTGGGTACCTCCCAGATATAGTATATGGATTTCAATTTCCAGAATTTCTCAGCATATACAAACAGAATGCAAGAATTCATAAGTATAGAAAGATTACTTGAGAACTATCTATTTTCATACATAAAAATGTGGATAAAATGAGATTTTTAAAATATAAGACAACAGTTTCTGCTATACATATCAAGAAATATAGCACCTAATATTAAAATACAAAAAAAAAAAATCAAGAAAAATCTATGAGGTCTCATGTTGAACCTGATGGGTTTTTTTCTAATCAGAGTTTATTTCTGCAATATTTTCTATACTTGGATGGAATATCAAAAAGAAACAGAAAAGTCATGGTATGCTTGTATATGACTATATAGTTTTCTGTTCAGTGACAATTAAGAATATTTCCAGATCTCTGAAACGCTCAACAACATATTATGCAATAATGGTAAACATAAACCTAAAACCTCACCTTGACCAATTCCATCACCAAATACAGCTCAGTTGCAGTATCCATTTCCTCTACTAGCATAATAATATTGGGATGTTTCACTCGGCGTAGAATTGACACTTCATTTTCAATCAAGTGTTCCTATATATTGTTAGAAGAGGAGGAAAGCGTATTTTTTTAACTAATATAATCTGAAGAATTAAATGAGAAACAGCAATCTAGAGTGATCTTTCCAGTATTCATCTCGATACTTGATCATGTGGCTATCTATTTACAAAACAATAAATTGGAATTGGAAATCCCTTTACTAATAATAGCTCCAAAATATACTAATTAAAGTTACTTTAGTATGAAAACCAATCACTGATCAATAATATATTTGGTGTTTTCAATTGCAAGTAGCCAACTAGGTGCATTCCCATAGCTGTTTATTTAAAATATCAGAATTGTGATCCTCAGCACAGTACAAGCATTCTGTTTTCATGCACCATGCATTTGTGAAGAAGACTGTGGGAAGTACATGTGAATAGTTTATGAGCAAGGAACAATAGCAGTATTTGAAAAGTCCAATGCTATTTTTGTATTCATCATAAAGATAAAAAATTGATTTATGTTCAAATTGATTTTCGTTTCATTAGCCGTTACTCTAATACTTTAGTTACTAGAAACCCATGTGCTAAGTGTGAATATTCTGTGAATAAGTGGTACATCACACATTGCTTTAACAATTCGCACCTTTGTTAACCATTATAAGAAAGCATCAACAGTCTTTCTGGAACAAACATATGTCTGCTCCAAAGAAATATGTGCTGAATGGGAAAAAATGCAATATATGAATGACAATAAGGTTGGAACTCAGTAAATGGCCTAATAGGGAAAAGGTGGAACTCATACTAAAGTTGGAATAAAGGACAGATTGAAATAACTTAAGTCACAACAATTAGTATATCAGAAGAAATAACAGAAATAAAATATAACATGTTATATGTAATGAGTGCATTATTTTTGTATATAGCTGGGGTTCTTTTGTAACCTTGCATTAAACTGAAAGGAAGAAGAGATTTGATAATAAACTTGCTGTGTAATTTTGCTACAAGTGAAGGGAGAGACATGTTTTGTTGGCAGAATATATTAAAGCTACTTAAGCAGTTGCTGAATATCCTTCTTTGAATCTGCTAGTAAGACATTGAGAGAACACATTGCTCTTTCACTGCAGCTAAATCAAACCCTTATGGAACAGTAAACCAAAGACAATTTCTAGTAAAACATGTACAGAACTTCACAAACTTAGTTATCATAACTTCAAGTAATGATTCATCTGACAAATCTCTAGGCTGATACAAAAACAAGAACTGAAGACAGTCACAGCCATCAAAAAACCTCTCTAGAAAAATAATATTTGAAGCATGCACCTTTCCCTATTTTGTTACAAAATATCAAATAAAGCACTAATCTACCAGTTGCTTCCAGGATCCTATTCACACAAAATACAATCAAATATTATTCTGATCATCATATTCTGAAACTGGATACTTTTTACAATTCCTACAATTATAACAGTTAAAGACTAAGTCTACATATTTGCTTATTTCCCTTATAACTTATTCTATACTTTCAACTGTGTCTCTAGTTATTCTGGTACTGGGATTTTTAAAAAATATACCCACCTTAATTTTTTAAAAATAAAATTAAAGAGTAAGGGGGATGGCTTAATATTACTGATTTTTTTTTATTTTTTTCAATACCCAGTTCAATAATTTACAACTTGGACTATCTTTATGAAATTTCCCTAAGGATAGTTTTGTGAATATACATGCACTGTTATAGCTTTATATGAAGAACATTTTACCCAGAAGGTGTAAATGCTGTTCCAAGAAAAAATATTTTCCAACAGTAGTAATAAGTGAATACTTAAAATAGTTTAATATTCTGGTATTATGATACAGGAATTCAGTATTTCTTCTTTACCTTTCCACAACATTTTCCTTTGTCAATAATCTTCAGGGCAAATTCCTTTCTGGTGGATCTACAAAGAACAAAAGGAGGAGAGAAGAGTGCTTAAATAATTCTTTTGTTTGAGTACACACTGTGAAAATATCTTTGTTCAAAGGGAACAGATTACAAAATGAAGATAGAACGGCTTTTGCTTCTTTCTCTCAGCAAGTCATGTCTGCTGTTGCCTTGACTACAAAAGCCAGCCTTTCTGTTATCATTTAATTTACTGAGATATAAAACTTCACATTGTGTCCAGATTTATGGTCAGGTACTTCATATTTTTCACCCTATTTTAATAAACATACAGCTTTGTAGTTCTATTATAATATTTACAGATCTGTCAGAGAATAAGGAATAAGATGGACATATTTCTTTGAAATTCATTATATCAGCTACTCATTCCACATTTATATCCTTAAAGGACAAGCCATATTAGAAATATTCACCAGTGTCTATTAACTTAGACAATTCAGAGAAATCTTGTTTTGGGAAGGCAGTTGTCTTAATTATATATACAATACAATGAATCATAATTCAATTTTTTGTTGAAGCTACAGGTTTAAGAAGTGTTTAATGTAGCATTATTTAGGATTTCACCATATAGTTTTGCTAACCATATTTTCTAGTGGAAACTATAAAGGTAACTTCATTTGAAAATAAAACATTACAGAAGGAATAAATGTTATGGATTGAAATGGTGTGTCTAGTTTATATATTACTCAATGTTACCCTTTTTGGCTACAAGTAGTCCAAGACTTTCAACCATAATAGAGCCTGCCAGTTAAGTGGTAAGATGTAAAAATTGTAAAACTGGTTACCACATGATTGACCCAATCAAATTGACCTTTTTTGCAGAGTTCATTAAGTGAATGCTTGGTTTTAAAGCAAATGCTACAGTTATTCAGCAAACACTGTGGAACAACCCATTGTTAAGCAAACTCATTTTTTATTTATTGACCACTTTTGCCATAAATTGAAACTAAACATCTGTTTTCAGCAAGAATATAATAAATCATGGTCTGCATAATATTGGAATAATCTATGGAACTATAAAACACCTTTCTATTGTGGCCAATTAACAAAAAGAAACACCAAGAATAAGAATAATAAACATTACACATTCAGGCATATAGGCTATCAAATCTTGCTATACAAGCATAACACCAGAATTGCATATATTGAAGGTGGTTGGTTCAGTAGAAGTATAACACTGCTATGAAAGCACAGCTGTGTCTGCCAGGTTGTCATAGTTACAACTGCAGCCAGCTGAGAATGAAAGGGGGAAAAAGACAACTCAATAATATCTTAAGAAAAAGTAGACTGGATTGTATAAGAGTTATACAAGTGGAAGAAATTTGAGCAAATAGCACTATTCCTTAAACTTCTGCATACACTTTTCAAATATGATACCTGCTAGTTCTCTAATCCCCCATTCAGAATCTCTACATTTTAAAAAAAAACAAATAATTGCCATGACTACAAAATTAAAGATGTTTTCTAATTAATAAAAAAAATTCTTACCAAAAATTAGAAGCAGTTCAGAAAAGGAGCTGTGCTGTCAAGAAATACAAATAGATTCCCACTATAACTAATTAAAGCAACTGAAAACATGTCAGCCCCAAGTCAATTGTTACTTTTCTATGCTTCTAACTTACTATTTTTTCAGTCATTACCAGTAATATGTATTTTGCATCATTCCAAAAGATAAAAGTTCATCCTTTCATTTTGTTTCGTTTTTGAATTTATTTAGCGTATGGCATATCATACAACGATTTGCAAAATATATTAACATTTCACCAAGATTTAAAAAAAAACACAATAAAATACGAATGTTAAAATGTTAAATGTTAAAAATGTTAAAAATCTCTATAATCAGACACCAACATCTAAGCCATCTAACCAATGAATCACAACATTGTTCATATTAGAAAAAAAACCAGATATTGGACCAGTATATGCCCTTAGCTTACAACTGGTCATGATCTACAGTTTGATGTGGGACCCCGCAGTCACACTGAAGGGAGGATACTATGCCGTGCAGGTGCAAATCCTTTTCAGGATTGTCCATTGCTGGCATAGTACTTCAAAAACCTGATACCTAGGTTCATTTATATGTCTTCGTATGTCTGGATCTTCAGCAACTCATTTGGCCTTCCATTGGGAATAGATATAAAAGTTATTGAGCAGATGTTGTGTAAGTGGTAATGGGGGCTTCCTAGATTTGAACCTTGTTTTTAAACAAAGTTACCTTTATAATTTCCACTAAAAACTCTAATTTACACTACTGTCTTGTGGAATTTGTAATCATAGCTGACAATTACTATACAAAAGGAAAAAGAATGGTGTTGGCCTATCTTTGCTAATAAAGTTATTGATACACTGAATATTCCCATTATTCTTACCATTTGTCCCTTATATGATTTATTTATTTATTTATTCAATTTCTATAACCTAGCATCTCAACCAAGTGTCTCTATTTAAGAAATATTTTCCCCAACCTTTCTAACAATGAGCTTGGACAAAAAAAAAGTGAAATAGCTAGAAACATGAAACTGCATAGAATATCAAGAATATACATTGTAGTTTGACTAATAATATTAGTTTCTAGTGCTAATAATATTTTTTCAAAATTTCCTGCTAGTCACTGAATTAGTATATATAATCCATTATCATGATGGGCATCATGCTCCCCCCCAGGTAAATAGATAAATAATTTTGATATTTATTTTCACATGCCAATAATAGTTATGAGATTTGTAGTAGAGATTTCCAGTTTTTTAACATGTTCCAGAAAGGAGGAAGAACCTTTAAAATTCTCCTTGAAATTACAATAATTTGCCTATATGTTCTCACTGTTCATTCTAAAGTTGCAATGAAATAATGTTATACATACTCACCGTTCTATGCATTCCTTTACCACAGCAAAATTACCATCACCAATCACCTTTCCCACTTTGTACTTTTCAAGAATGGTGGATGTCTCAGAGTACTTGTTTCCATTTATGCCTTCAAGACACAAAAAGGTAAATGTTAGAGAAAATACAAATATAAACAATTGCTATAGAATTGTTAAAATACAAAGATAAACAGTTGCTATAAAACTGTTTAAAAATCAGAATAAAATGAATCCAAAATGGAAGAAAAGGTTTAAGTAAGGCTCTTTATTAAGATTTTAAACAAGAAATATAAAAATAAGAATAGTTAGGAGAACGAGAAGAAATGAAGAAAGGAAAGATAAAGTCAAAAGTGAAGAAAAAAGGAAATAATGAAAATATAAAGGAGTAACTTCTAATTTTCTTTTGCAGCAGTTGTAAGTTTTAAATGTAAATTAATCCCTTGCTCTATAGATAAAACATGACTTTCATTTTTTCTATATTCTATTTTTTTTCTAATCATGAAATCCATATATCATAAATTCATTCTTTTCTGTTTCACGCAAAAAGTTGATATGAGGTTTCCAGTCAGCATTAAACTTATATATTTTTTCTTTGATCAAAGATGTTCTAAGATGAAAGAGATTGTGTTACTTTGCTAAAATTTACAGCCCCTTCACATTTGCAAAGGCCACAAGAGGCTTCTGCACATGTGAAGCAGCTGCACCAAAGTTACTTCCATTCTTGCTAGTATTCTGCAGCATGACTTGCTAAAATCCTGAAGCCTGTGCCACTGGGAAAATCTGTGAGGATATCCCCACATCACGAAAGCCAGAGAACGCTATGACCCACAGCCTTCTTTAAGAATTATGCCCCCCAGCTTGTATTGAGAGAGATTGCCCTTGCTGTCCTGTCTTTGCGTTTTAGAATATTACCAATCTTCTCCTTGAAACTGAAGTGTTTTCCAGAACTTCCTAAAGCCAGAAGTACCTCCTTAGAAACATCTGACTTTTGCAAATGACAGAGGTAAGAGTCAACGGAAAGCTTGAAGACAACAGGAAGTGTTTCATTGCAACAAAGTATACTTCAATAAAGAGAATCCAGTTACTTTTAGAGCACGGTTTTCTTAAATAAGGCCAAATTAACTTGCCTTGCTCATTTTTCTAATGCAGACATGATGGGCCCAGATACGGCCCACAGGGCCACCCTGGAGGCAAGGGACTGGCCCCGCTACCCCGGTGCTGGCCCATCCTAGCCCGCACAGGAGGCAGTGAGCACGTGGTGCCCAGTGATGCCCGAAAGAAGCCACAGACCACTGCCTCTCAGTGGCCCATCAGCCAGCGAATTCTGGGGTCCTGCAGCCTGCACAGTGCAGGTTGGTCCAAGTGCTGTGGCCACTGGGGGAAGCATGCGATCCAGCCTGCCGGCTGCACAGGTGCAGCCATTGCAAGCACGGGCAAGAAAAGATGGATGGTGGGGCAACAGTGAGGCAACAGAAAAAAAATATAGAAAAATAAAAATCACATTAAAAATCAATCTTATAAATCAGATATACAAAACCTAGGCACAGAGAAGCCACCTCAGCAATGTACCCTTCTAACCATGTCTCTGGTTCCCTGAGAGCACCAGGCCTGATAACATAACTGGATCTTGTGGGCCTTCCAGAATATCAAAGGAATAGAGGTAATCTAATTTGGGAGAAAGAAGGTTCCATAAGGTAGGCGCCACAGCAGAGAAGTCATGTATCCAAGAACCTACCAAATGCAGGTCCATAGCTGATGGTACCCACTGCATGACTTCTTTGCCAGATCTAATGGGGCAAGCTAATGTAACCAGGGAGAGGCAGTCCTCTGATAACCCAGTCCCATGCCATTAGGTAACACCTCTACACTAGTGAGTAAAAGCAGGTTATCCCTAACAGGAAGACTCTAATTACAATATTATAAATCACTACTGGTGCCATTCATCTGCGATTTATATATACATCAGATTATAGTTATGTTTAAGTAAAGTTAGACAATAAAGTTTAATATTTCTAGATTATAATATCACTTACATGGATATTTATTTCAAAAAAGAATCTGAAATTAACACTAACATGCCTGATTGGATTCTTACCTTCAGGATTCAGGTAAGGAGATATTTCAGGCACACCATTTACATTAGAAGAAGATTCACAAGGAGGGAGAATCTGTCAGTAGACAAAACAACTAATGCTATGGCAATAACATACATCAAAATGCAAAACAAATTGAAATGTTGGATATATATTAAATATTTAATAATTGTTATTTAATATTTCTGAACTATAGTTTCAGACATCCATCAAATGTTAAATAAGATTTAATTGGCATTTTCTAACAGTTCAAAGACATATCTGTTAATGCATGGGTCTAGCTTAGTTTTTTAGGATCAGATAAATACACTGTCGATTATAGGATGCAATCCAGTTTTTTCTTAAAGCATTATCATATACTTTTTATCAATAACCATACTTAATCCTTTAGACTTCTTGAACAGGTAATACTGAAAATTAGTGGGACTTAAAAAAACTCATCTAACCTAAACTTCACTTATTGCAATGGGTCCATTTTGAGTATTTCCGGATCCCGAAAACGTAACCTATATTTTTACAATTTGGTTTTAACAGAAAAGAAAAAGAAACCGAAAAGACTAATACAATCATAGTCTTGGAAAGATTCTTTTGGTCTAATCCAAATAAAAACATTCAAAATGGATGATGGTCTAGTTTGGTTCTAGCCAATGAAATCAATCTGCCATGCCAGCTGTTGAACTGCTCTTACTGTTAGGGCTTAACATTCACTTGGAATATGTTTTAAATCTAAAACCTAATAATAAATTTAAATCTAATAATAATTTCCAATTATGTTATCAATATTCTAAATGTGAATAAGTATTATTAATCCCACCTAATATTTTTATGAAACAGATGAAATCACATAAAATATACCTTGAGTCCTCGAAAACTTCCAGGACTAGTTGGTGAGGAACCAGATGATTTTGTTGATTTAGGAGTAGAAATCTGGCTGCTGGGGGCTCCACTGACTTATAAAAAAAGAAGAGAAATGAACGTGTTATACAGTAAAATAAAAGTTGGAGTTCTGGTAAAGAGGTGATGCTTTCAATTGATCTATGGTGATACACAGTATGAGAAGTATAACAAGTTCAACAAGATATGCTTATCAAGAGCTGTTAAATCCTGTTTCTAATGCTTGTATCCATCACTTTTTTTTCAAAGAAGCAATCTTATTTTTTCTTTGTTTTCAACATTTTCAATGGTTCATTGTATTTAAACGTTCCCCCCCCCCAGATAATTCTCTTTGCTAAGTCCTTTTCCTTGGCTATCCTTAGGACTTTTTAAGAAAGTCTTCCTTGGTATGTCAATTCAAGCATCAGCACAATCTTTCCAGACTGGTATCCTTCCTTTTATATTATGACCACAGTTCCCAGAGTTCTCAAATAACAAATTGGAAAGATTGCTTTTAAGAGTTTTCTTCTGTATTGTACTGGTAACCATTGATAGTTATCTTGTCTATCTGTAAGCTTTATGTATATGCTTTGTTTATCGACTTCTTAGCTATTATTGTTTCACTATCAAATGTTTTATCAGTAAATCCTTCTCAAGAAAATCCATTGGATTACTGTAATGCACGGACTAATCCTTGCAGGTTGTTCAGAAATTGTAGCTGGCCTCAAATAGTGCAGATGCTATATTACTCACAGGTGCTACATTGCTCCTGTAGAAATAACTATGTGGTTCAATGTGCTTATTTGTTTACAAGACTAAGACCCAAGTTATATACAGGAGTACCTATTCTTTAAATCTGACCTTCACATCTTATGGAACATCTTTTGCAGGTCCAACCACTAATTACAGTCTCCTTCTAATTAAGCCTGATTCCCGAAACAACATAAAAAGTCAATTTTGTTTTCCTGAGATCTATATTGTGGACAAATTCTCTAGGTGTCAAGTCAGACCTGTCCTTATTAGAGTTTAGGAGGGGCTGTCTTAACCAAGTCTTTCAGGTTTCTTACATTTTTATTCCACCGTTCATATAATTACCTCGTATTAAGTCAAACAGATCCATGCTCCCTTAAAACACACATTTTTACAATGTCCTGTACTTACTAAATTTTGAGACACAGTAGCAGACTAGATAAATATGAAACTAAAAAAAGCTAAAATTGTCAAAAGGTAACATTCTCTTGAACTTCATACCTAGTGCATGGAATTCACAACTGGACAACATAAATGGATTCTCTGTGCCCTTATTATGGCTAAAAGACCAATACCGCAATACTGGAAAAGTAAATGTATGTCCTCATTCACTCAACTAATAGAAAACCTGGTTATATTTGTCACCTTTGAGTGGATTGCCTATAGATGTAGACTTTGTATGGATAAGTGTAATGAAATCTAGAATTAATTTACACAAATGACAGTAGATTAAATAGATAATTAAGGTTATATTACTATTAGAAATTAATATATCTGTACTTGAATATTATTTACATCAGATAAATATATATATAGAATTGTTAACTGCTCATTGATACATTTTATTTTTTGCATTCTATTTTTCACTTTCTTAATGCACTTCTTTGAAAATGTATGTCTTTGCATTATAATTATCTTTACATATTGCTTTTCTTTTTTCTTGCTATTGATTTAAAAACAATAAAAATACATTTTAAAAAGTCAAACAAATCCATCCGGGTGTGGATGGCATACATACTTGTAAATAAAACAAATGCAGAAATAATATATCCTTTATTAACTGGATTTCCTAAGCTTTTTTATAATGCTTCATCAGACTCTAACATCTACCAACAATAGCTTATTTATACGGTGTCTGAACATAGCAACCATGCTCTCAATGATATAATTTATGCTTTAGTGTTTTCATGATTTCCCAGAAAGAAGAAAATGCTTTTGGAGCCATACTGTTTTCAACTATAGTTCTGTTGCTTTTTTTAATGAGTCTGTCAACTAGGTATTTAGTTTCCATGGAAATCCTTGTAACAACGTACACATTTGAGCTCTGTAAAGAATATCTATAATGGGCAACAGAACATTCATTTAACAAGTGCTATGCTATGTGAATGTCTGCAAAGATGAATATGCCAAATGAGATCTAAAATAAATCAATCAATAAATAAATAATAGACAAATAAAAGTCTTTAATATTTACAGCCAACATGCATGCAGAGAAACTAGGCTTTTTTCTCTGAAATATCAGCATTACATTTTAAATGATTAAGAACAGGTTTCTCCACCTTGGCATTTTTCAGATCTGCACACAACACACAGAATGTGAGAAGGTAACTGGGATTTTGGAGAGCTACAGTCTACCCACAATTACAACATTCATTTTATTTTTAGACCACATTTGCAATGTCTATATCTTCCTCTTGTGCCTCTATCTTTATCAAACAAGTTGCAGAATATACAAGTTTTTTGTATCTATTGGGTATACAAAATAAAATAACAAGTAGTTTACGCTCCTTGCATTTATAAAGAGCCAGAACTGAATTTTTAACTAAAATCAGTCAGTTTTAGGAGTCTGGATCAGAGCCAACTAACCAAATTCAACAGCATCGCTCCAAACAGCACAAAATACAAATTGACAAAAGGAAAATCTTCTGAAAGACATCCTTATAATTGGCTTCGCACAGATGTGAATGATTTAATCCACATAAAATAAAAGTCATATTGCAATGGAAGGCAAGGGAAAAAAGGGGATTGCCAGATAGCAAAACAACCCCTTCCAAAAGACACTAATGCATGATGAATATTTTTTCCTCTTATTTTAAGTGTAGAGTTTTCATAGTGTTCTGAAAATTACTTACCTACAATATTTCAAAACATTTCAAAACTTTGAATCATATCACTCAATGGCAGAAACCAGAAACTGGAAACAGTTTCAGAATACCAAGTTCATGTTTATCAACTCTTCAGGTTAAGAGAAATGAAGTAATAAATAAAGTAATGCCATGTAAGTGAAGACGAAAGTGGTCATAATGCTTTATCCTACACAGAAAGGAAGGAAAACTTTCCTTTTCTGTAGTTGATATTAAAATGAAAATCAGACTATTAACTTTTCACAAGGCTAATAAATACTAGCATCTTTCACAAGTCTATTTACAAATCTATACTGTTTATTGTATTTACAAAACTCTATTTATAAACCTATACTGTATACTGTAAGCAAAACAGTTAATTCAGCTGCATTCATTAAGTCCTTAGAAGCCACTATTGTTACTCCTATCAACTGATAAACAAATCTCTAACACAAATTAATAGGACTTTTATTTCTGACATAATTTTCTACATAAGCAAATTATAAAATATGCTTTATTTCATTATTTATTTATTTCCTCATTTTTGTTGTTGTAACTGTATGCCTCCAACCACAAATTTAGCTATATGAGTTCAGTTAACACATCTTTCTTTAATAGTGATTATCTACTTAAATGATATCTTAATAAATCAATTATCTAATATAATATAACGTTAACATATATGCTACTATTTTCCAAGGTCTTATGGAAAAGAGGAATAAACACATTAAGTCTTAGTTTTGCTAATCATAGAGATGTTTAATGTAAAGATAAAGGAATAGATCAACGGACAGAAAAAGTAAAATAAAAATGTAGGAGACAAGGTGGTGAAATGAAGCCATAGCATGAATGGCTCACCTGGGGATTTTGCTGAAGAGCATGTACTGGAGTAGTGGCCACCCCTCTTTACTGTACTCATTCAATTGATAAAAAAGAAAAAGAAGAAAGGTTATTCATAGGTGAGAAGAGAAAACAACAGAGAGAGAAGGGGAAAATTCAACTATTTGTTTTCTAGCAAAGATACGATAAACTTAAATATTACCATAGGCAGTCCTCCTTAAACTAACATAAAAACTCATTAAATTATTGCAAAAAAAGAGCAAAATGTTTCAAATCTGAATTATTTCAAGTTGAAAATCACTGTAAGTGTGAAATTGAAACTTTCAAGCATTTTTAAAGTGCTTCAGGCATAACCACGCTATGGGAAAGGTGGGGAAGTCAGTTTGGGATTAAGTTAAAACCATGATTTTAGCAGAGCATGCATACTTTCTGAGGAATAAATTTAATTACTGTCTGTTTAATTTTATTGTCATACAATACTGACGCTACATTGTCAAGCACATTACATTATTTATCACTTGGTCCTTACACTGGGAACTGTAGTGTATATATGATACTTTTGATATTTGTCTTGTTTGTTATGCGAGAACTGCCCTGAGCTAGACACCAACTTCTTAAAACATACTTTAATAATGGTAGTTTTGTGAGTCTTCCTCACACCTTCTGATGTTGAGAAGCTGTTGCACAGCACATTGTTCTACACAATTACATTCCAAATCAAAATGTCTGTAAGTACATTGATTATCTGAATCTATTTCAGGCTGCTGAAGCCTGGTTAGGACAGAATCAGCCATAGTTGCCCAAATTGGTGACTTCTTACAGAAAAGAAACAGAAAGTGTGTGACTATTGATCCTGCTTCATTTCATCAGTATTTGACCACCATTTCAAATTGGCAACTAGAGTCTTGCTATACAATGGTCACTCTCTTACTTGAAGGGATAATCTTAATAAATATTATTTTGTACCCTGGTAGGGTATATACCCTGGCAGCTCTGTTGTACAGAGCAATTTTGTCCCTTTATATGAAACTATGGAGTAGGTTATTATAGGTTCTGGAGTTGGGTATCACCAATATGGAGATTAATTAATTAATTATATTTTATGCTACCTCATTGCTAAATGAGTTATGATTTAGCCTTAAAAACAATACCACTTACCCAAAACAATCAAAACGATTCATTAGTATGCTATAATGTTACTATTAAATTATGAACCTTCTAATCATAGTAATTGCTACATTTTCTGGATGACAAAAAAAAACATTTTGGACAGTTTAGTTTTAGCAGCTTTTTTGAAAGTCAGAATAGCAGCGGGTGCCATCAGGATTCTAGGAAGGGAATATTCCAGAAAGTTAGTGTCATAACAGTAAAGAACAGATTTCTTCTTCTTCTCTGAATTTCATATGAAAAGAAACGTTCAGTAGACGTACCTGCTTTACTGGCAGGCACTGAGTTTAAAGCAAATGGTTCTATGGCTATCTGGATTCAAAACCATATAAGACTTTATAGATCAAAAAATATCAGATTTTATATTGAGCCCTGTTTGGTGTTATGTGTGATATGCAATGGCTCTTGCTTGCCAAAAGGTAGACTGCAGTACTTAGCACCATCTGCAGCGTCTCAGCAGTCTTTAAAGGCTGCCCCATCTAGAGCACATTGCAGTAATCTGTGTAGAAGGGGCCAATAATGTGAGTTCTACCAGAAAGGCTTATTTCTCCAGGAATGGTCATAACTGGCACAATGGACTGAAGCTGGATGAAGGCTCACTCTAATTATAGCCTCCCTCTGCCTATGTTTCTTCTATCCACATCCTCCAGGCCTCAAGTCAAAACTTCTACTGTATCAATGACTGGTACCAAGTACAGATGAATAATAATAATAACTGCAGAAAATCACAAAAAAGACCTGCAAATAGAAGTAGAATGACTATGGCAAAACAAAGCAAAGATAGTACCAATGGTAATAGGTGACCTGTGTGCAATTCCAAAACATCTGGAACACTACTCAAACATCATCAGCATTGACAAAATCACCATCAATCTGTTGCAAAAGGCAGCTTTCAGGTAGACTTCAACTTACAACTGATTGCTTAAAGACCTTTCAAAGTTATAATGGACTCAAAAAAAGTTCTGACCCATCCTTGAAATTATGACTGCCATACCACCTTTATGGTCACATTTTGACCACAAAATTTTGGGCTCTTGGCAACCAGCTCACATTTACAAAACAACAGAAAAACAAAGTTGGAAGGGACCTTGGAGGTCTTCTGGTCCAACCTCTGCTCAAGCAGGAAACCCTGCTTCTTCTTAAAAATCTCCAATATTGGAGCACCCGTAACTTCTGGAGGCAATTCATTCCACCAATTAATTGTAAATTTCTCCTTAATTCTTTGGTTTTCTCCTTGATTGGTTTCCATCCATTGCTCCTTGTCCTGCCTTCAGGTGCTTTGGAGAGTAGGTTGACCCCCTCTTCTTTGTGGCAGCCCCTTAGATATTAGAACACTGTTAGTTGCGATGTCCCACAATTACATGATTGTGTTTTACAAAGTTTTTGCTATTTTTTGGCAAAAAAAAGGCCATTGGATAAGCTGGATTTGGACTTACGATCATTTAACAATCATGTGATTGGCCTAAAAACTGCAGTTAATTACTTGTAAAAATGGCCTTAAAATTGTGTCTGGTCGTATGGTAACTCAACTTCTAACCACAACGACTTATAAGCAAATTCCAAATTCAATTTTGGTCATAGGTCAGATGTCAACACTGCTAATATTAAATATTCTTGCTTTGATAATATATGCAGAACTGTCTGGTATTTTAAGAGTTAAATCAGGTGACAGTGAAAGGGGAGGAGAATATAAGGAAAGCCCGGGAAAAAGAAACGAAAGTGAATCTTTGCCCTCCAAGTTAATTGGAAGATGTGAATCATGACTCCAAAACAGGGGAGGGGAAATGCCTGGAATGTTATGTGCAAAGGAAGGGAAATTCAGATCTTAGCATTTCCGCCATGCCATGCTGACATCTCTGTAATACTAATAAAGGCTTTTTAGGCTAAAAAAATGCCTGAAAGTTCTTTGAAGTGTTTCGTTAATCAGACAAATGACATCAGAGTCTACTTGTACTTGGAACAGCTTTTATCCTGCAATAATACCTTTACACTATGAAACAACAACATTTGCTGACACCAGGTCCTTGGGAAAGGACTCAGTAGGCAGTTAAAAATGCCAAATCAGTTTAAATATCTGGTTGACTGCAACCAACCATAAATTAAATTAAATTTATATGCTGCCCAAATCTCATCAATTCTGAAAGGTTTACCAATTGTTAAAAACGTTTAAAAACAAGGAATACAAAAACCACTATCATGCACTACCACAGCATAGCCTACCAAACCACCCACCATGAAACTTTCAGCTATTTCCCACTCTTCTTAGTTACCCATGTCCCTGGCTCTTTCCCTGGTCTCCCACTCCATTTTGTCCCTCTATGTATCAAAATACTTCAAAAAAGCATGTTTTGGGTCAGGCATTGGCCACATGAAACAGTTGTTCCAAGCATGGAACAATCTGTGCATGTAATATTAGGCACATCCCTTGCTCAGATTTATAGTGGTTTAAAGGTTGTAAGTTGCTTTGCGGGAACTTGGTAGAGCACTTGGTTCTTAAATGCCTTCACATGTTCCTTGTTGTTAGTGAAAACGGCAATGATCAATTTTCTATGCTCCCTCTATGGAACTGCCTCCTTAGAGATGTTGAAATGTTACTGAACGTTTAAAAATGAGTTAAGCTTTATTAATTGTTGCAGCACATTACATGTTTTTAATATGGTTTTAGAGGTATTTATTCCTTATTTTGTATATCAATTTACTTATTGTACTGGCAATTTTTGTAAGTTTAAATGTTTAGTCTCTAATTTCTGATTGCTTGATTCTACCAAAGGGGTTGAGCCATGTATGAAAAAAATGAAGTTCTAAAGAGCAGTTCTGTTTTCAATTACCTGAAGCTGGGGACTTGCTTCGACGTGAAGGCCCAGGACTTTTAGATCCAGAATATCTTGTTGTTCCAGATGCACGGGAATAAGATGATTTCATAACACGGCATTCTACAAACAACACAGATGGACGGTAGGATACATATTTTCAATGCACAATCACTTCCAAAATTTAAATCACCCACAATAGTAGTTGTTCCTAAATTACTGTTCCTAAATAGTTATTACCAAATGAACAAAATACAGTTGCCAAGTCAGTGTGTAGTTCTGTTTCAATAAATCTTTTCCCAAGTTGTTTTAAATGTACATTTGAGCAAACTGACTTGTTAGCGATGCTGTAAAATAAGCGATTAGAATGTTTTTTCTGTATGATTGTGGGCAGGTTAACTATTCTGTTAGTATAGTGTGCAATCATTTTTTTAAATTCTGTATGAGTGGGATATTGTAATGTTTTGGTGGGATATTGTAATGTTTTGGTGGATTGCTACAGGAATTGTTCCAATCAGGTAGAGTTTCACTTGTGCTGTGTTAACAAAACTATGCTGTATTATGCATAAAAAGCCTGCAGGATCATGTTTGGCACCAAAATAATTTACTGAGTGAATTGATAAGAATAAGATCAGAGGCATCAAGTTCTGAAATTCTACTTGTATATCCTTCAAATCTCCCCTTACAAGTAACATATACATACAATCAAATGGCATCCTACATGGGTACATTCATCTACCTAGGCACCCAGTAAAAGCCATGACAGTGTTAGCTTTCACAAATCATTACATTTTGGTTTTATCATTATGCCAATGATATTTATTTAATTTATTTTAATTATTTTTCATATTTCTAATCTGCTGATTTCCCTCAGAGTGGATCTACATAGGATCTCATTTTCTTTAAAATGTTTGTAATGTCCTTTCCCCATAGACACTATGGATATATTGACAAGAATTTGATAAAACCATTAAAAACCATTCTGGAAAATGAAAAACAGTTTTCTATATTAAATAAATCGAGGAAAATACTTATAATATAAAGTCATTTAAACACTGGTCATTTCCTCATTAGTGATTTGGGGGTGGGAGTATGCCTTAGTATTTTACCAGAAAATGGGTCTGTTAGAATTCAAAGCATCTAAACCTGAAACTGATTAAATGCCTTAAATATTAAATCAGCAGCCAACTTGCTATAAATTGGTTGGAAACTTAAATGATTCAATGATATCACAAGTTTAATAAATAAATAATAAATATGCTTGTATATTTCTCCAGGGTATGATTACATTAGTTACTCTAGAAGAATGGACAATATATTGTCTATATCATGATCAGTTGGCTTAAGTGGATTCTTGTAATTCATAAAGCATTTTAGATGTGTATCTTACCACTATGATCCAGAACAAAATCATCTTGAGCATAACGGTATTTTTCAGGTCCACAGGCAATAAAAACATCATCGTCACCAAAAAAGTCTTGCAAACAGGTAACCTTAAAAAAAATGTAACATGTCACAAGAGGCCAACAGAGGCTGAGATGCAGAGTTCACATTATGCATTTATTATTTGCCTTCCATAGGCAATTATTGTTGCTTGTACCATTGAAAGTTAAACACAAATAAACAATGAATATGTACAATTTTATTTTTTTTTAATTTTTTTACTACCCAATGTCATGACTCTGGATGCTATACATGAATCTCAACCGTGATCTTCACATAAAAACAATCACATCAATAAAAATTATCAAGAACAGGTAATGAATGACATCTTTCTAATAAACAGCACTGAAGGTCCATTCCCAGCACAGTCTATTCCATAGACCCAGGCTCCCTCAGTTCTCAACAGGACAGCACCCTAAAAAGTCCCTCTCTGGATGACCTAAAAGGAAGAGAAGACTCATTTTGGATAAGGCAATTCTTAAAGTAATCAAGGGTTATGCCGTTTAAGGTTTTATAGGCATAGCATTTTGAATTTGGATTGGAAGCAGCAGAGGACCAAAAAAAAAAAAAAAGTGTCATTCTACATTGGCAGGAACTATCTGCAAGCAGTCAATACATCTTACACCAGTTGTACCTTCCCAGAAAGAACACATTTTTCAGGTCTAACCATGCTGTAAAAGGTTATGAGTTACTGCCATTAGCATCTTCTAGTCAAGGTAGAGCCCCTACTGGTACTTCCTAATCATAAACCAATTTCTTCAGAGGAACCATAACTTCAATCTAGAGCTAAAAGTGGGATTATTTAGGAAAACCAAAATTTCTATAAACAAATAGTAAGACTGTTTTGCTTAGGCTTAGTCAGATTACCTCTATCCAGCTGACAGTTCCAAGACTGTCAGGGCCTCCACAGCACTTCAGCCCTAACCCACTATGGCAAAATATAATTGATGTAGGATAGTAATGGTATCCCACTCTTAACAGACAGGTGACCATTCTAGCAGTTCCACATAGATATTAAATAACATTGGGAAGAAGACCAAGCTCTGTGGTATCACACACTAGAGCAAGCTTCAACTCTACCTTTCTTTTCCTGTGACTACTGAATGGGGCTACCCAGTCAATGCAACATGGTACCTTCAGCCCTCAGTCCAGAAGCATATCATAGTTTTGGTATCAAAAGCTGTTGAGATCTAATAGGACCAGAAGAGGTGTTTTCCTCCTTTCATCCAAGTCTTTATGGTTACACACTTCAGGACCCAAAACCTTAGGAAATAAATTTCTTATGGTACCATTAAACTATTTTAATACATGCCAAGTTTGCATGTTCTTCCACCAGTAGATTGAATTTTGTACAGATCTAGCATTAATTAGCCCCAGTCTGAATCTAAGACATTCAGGAACCTAGCCACGGAAAGGATATAGAAGGTGAAGAAGTCATGATTAAACTTCATTATGTGGTGAGAAACATTATCAAACAAACCTGAATAACAGTGAATGACAAAACAGATCTAACCAATAGATTTCACTTTCACAAAATAGTGACAGTGCTAGAGGTACCAGAATATATATATTTAAAAGGAGACACATTCATGAAGGCTACAAATAGTCGAATACACATATATAGATATTTTTAAGGATAAAATGCTTTTTGAAGGATGATTGAAAGAAATATAATATAATCCAGTATGAATACACTAGAAAATAAATGTCTACTTAAAACAAAATTTGATATATTATTTGCTTAGCTTTCTTGGCAATTTCTTCTACTCATTTTTAGCTGTCTTCTAGCATGCATTTGATATTATTTGTTTAGAACAGGGGTCTCAAACTGTTGGCCCATGGGCTGGATGTGTCATGCCGAAATTGCACCCACCCCATTGCCATCAATGAGAAAAAAGTCATCATATGTCGTGACACGTCATGTGACGTTGCGAGTTTGACACTCCTGGTTTAGAAGCATTCTTACAATTGTCCATGAACTACTGTACAACTGTATGTGGAATTGCCTTTGAGAAGTGTTTGGTAACTGCAGATAATCAAAACACTGCCATCACATTTTCTTGCAGCTGCCTCCAGAAATTCACGATTCATTGTGAAAGATATTTTGACTCAGAACTGGACTTATGACTTTATCATGTGATTTTATTTAAAAGCATTGAGCATTATGATTTTGCAGAGGACTTGTTCTCTTGATTATTCCTTCATTGGAAGCAAAGCTGATGGGAAGGCATTCTTGATGGCTTCTCATAAGCTTTGTCTTCCAGCAAGCAAAACTGCTTCTATTTATTTTTACAATGTAGACAGGACCTTTGATGCATAGGCATGTTTTATCTATGGAGCTGGAGAAGTATGCAAGATATTTTCTTGGTGTGTTTTATTTTTTTTTAAATAAGAACTATAGTTTTAATCATTTATTTTGCTAAAGGCATAACTGGCAAAAAGATAGGATATAATGTAAATCATATAAAATAAATCCCTAAATAGGCTAACTGAAATAAACAATGAAGCATACTGAACAGAACAGAAATTACAAACATTTTGTAAAGTAATAAGAAATGTCTTATCGTGTTTATGATATTGGGACTCATTCATGGGAAGTAACACTTCCCCCCCTTCTGATACAAATCCTGCCATTTTAACTGGGAAATGTCTGTATGAATGCTATTGATAATGGCAATTGATTCCATTTTACTGGCTTGACTAAATAGGGAATCTGATGTGTTTTCATAGTACACAACATGAGCATTTCCGCTTGTCCAACATCAGTTCTCCATTTACCACCTCTTTATGGAAGAGAAAAGCTTACCCACAAACATACATCCTCACACACAACTTCTAATGATGCTACCCAGCAAGTTTACAAATGGAGTGCTCCAAATAATGTTAATGACTGAGCAAGGTTTTAGCTGCAGCCTGAATACTCAAGCAAAGTTGGGATGATCTCAGGAGTATTTATAATAAAGGAAAAAAGGAAAGCACATTCTCCTTTAGTCTGCTCTCATTTAAAAGATTACCCTCTATTCCATCTAAACCAGCCCTAAATGATGAGAGACATTTGGGAAAAAATATTTATTTGACTGGAACTTTTGAAAAGCCTGCACAGTGGTCATAATTTGAGCAATAGCTTTTCCATATTAATTTAACCCATGATAATTATGACTAAACAGCAGTCTTTCTTTCCACCGCCTACAGTCAGCAACAATTGCTCTATGAAGGATGAAACAGTTTTCTTAAAAATAAAAAGTTTTTCCACAATGATTTCTAAAGACACTAAACATATTTGATATGTTAGAGCAATGTGTTTTATTTTACCCCAGTAAACCTATCTGAATTTCATTCTAGAAAGGGATTATGAGAGAAAAGTACCATTTAATAAAAACATGGATAGAGTGCTGAAGAGTATAGACTGAAGAGTATAGACCACACATGTCAAACTCGTGATGTCACGCAACGTATCGGGACGGTTTTGCCATTGCTGGCAATGGGGTGGGCGCAGCTTCTGGATGACACATCCGGCCCATGGGCCGGCAGTTTGACACCCCTGGTATAGACTTTTATAAAAAAAAAAAATCCGTCCAACTCTATCTATTAACACTTACTCTTTAGTAAGTATATTAACACTTCATTCCCTTTGCTTAACAGGGATGTTTGTATTTGTTATCCCATGACAATGATAAATACTGGCTAGATTGAAGGAAGGCTTTTGCTGCTTTCAGTAGGAAAATGCTAAAAATATGAATTCTTTTCAGCTTTTTCACACATAATTGTACAAGGCACCAGAAAGCAGTGCAGTTGTCATGGCAGCTAAATCATGGAAAGGAGCTGGCTGAATTTACAGTAAGACCATCTGTAGGCTGAACTATGCAGCACTGAGCATTTGCATGAATCTATTATCAAGTTCAGCCACAAGCTTTCTCCACCCAACATTCAATTGGCCTGAGCATAACCTCACTGACAAAAGATAGACAAAAGATAAACATCTACACTGTCTGCTTTTTGAGGATAAATTAACTATTAAATTTCTCCCCACTTAGTGAATCAGTCTGGCAAGGGAAATACCTCACTCTTTCGTAGTCGGCTTGATCCGCAGAAATACAACAAATGCAACAGATTCTTTTTATAAAGATCTCTATTGTTCCTTTTTTGAAAATAAAATGTCTTAAAAGAAGCTGGCTAGAGTACACAATATTATTCAACCCATACTTTGTAAGGCTCATTGTGCAACAGCAGAAAATATATGCTATAGAATAATTTTTTGTTTTCAGACTCTTCTTTTTCTTCCTGTTCAATCATCTCATACTGATTCTTTTTGTGTTGTACCAAATATATCTGCTGTATGCTTATGAATTAAAAATAGACATGAGAAAAACACAGGGAAAATGAAGTATGAAGCTGTCTGCAAACACAGGAAAAAGAGTATAACAATTTTTAATAAATACATCCTGACCTCTGTTATGCTGAATAGAAATCTAAAATTAAATGCTTGAGTGCAAAAATAGTATCAAAATATGAATTTTATTAATATTATTTCTTTCTCTTATTTTAATACTTTAAGGTTTTAATAGTGTTATATCTGCATTTTTAGTTAATTTCCACTGCGAATTATAAATGTGTGAATTATCCCTGAGTTCACTTTTAATATACTAAAAAAATACAAACCTTAGGATTTTTGTTGTAATATTTTTATTTGTGAATCGATTCAGTGCAAAAATACCAGCAAAATATGCTACACCTGTATACATCAGTTTTCTTTTCTAACAGAATGTCAATTAAAATTCTCAGTGATCCAGGTAGAGTTTTCTGGAAGTTGAGTCAAGGGAACCATCTTTTCTTGATGGTTTGATGGTTATCCAAGAAGCCTCATCCGTCTGAGCAAGTTGGATAGAGAGTCCCCCTGTATATCCTCCGGGATAGTTTTATTTCTCATCTAATCTGGATTAGATGTAAAAGTTCCAACTCCTAAATCCTTTACCCTAGATCAGGGGTAGGCAACCTTGGCTCTTTTATGACTCGTGGACTTCAACTCCCAGAATTCCTGAGCCAGCCATGCTGGCTCAGGAATTCTGGGAGTTGAAGTCCACGAGTCATAAAAGAGCCAAGGTTTCCTACCCCTGCCCTAAATGGATCATTAAGTGCAATCTCCCTGGGGAGCTCTGAAGTGATCTTAATCTTTCTTGGGACTGATGCAAGAGCAGCATGAAAAATGGAGGACAGATTGTATCCACCTCTATTGAGGGAAGGATTTTCCACTTTGGTATAAATGGATTCTTTTATTCCTCTCTCAAACCATCTATCTTCCCTGTCAAAAATGAAACATTATTATCCTCAAAAGATAATAAATGAAGGTATACTGCTGGTACCGGTCCTGTGGTTCTGTACTGGGCCATCCCCTTGTGTAAATTTGCTTGGTTTCTCCAATGTAGAACTCTGTACACTCCTCACTCAACTGGATTGCATACACTACATTACTCTTCTTATGTTTTGATGTCTGATCTTTAGGGTGGTCAAGGCTCCATCTCAGTGTGTTGGTGGTTTTGAAGAACACAGGTATGTTGTGTTTTCCCAATATCCATTTTAGCTTTTCCGATACATTGGCCGTGTAAGGAATAACCAAGTTCTTCCATTGACTCTGAATCTTAGCTCTATCTGCCGGTCCTTCTAACAGCATTTTTTTATGTTTGGTTTAAAAAAATAAAACAACTGGAATCAGCTTACTGGGGAACTCTGTTTTACGTGTGGATTGCAATATGGGGAGTGCAACCCAAAACAGACTCCAGATTGCCACAGATTTTTTTTATGTGACATAAAGGAGAAATATTAAGGACTGCATCCATATTTTCATTCTCATCTACTTTTTGAAGTATATTTCCTGGCAAGCAATTTCTTAGCTTTAAAAAAGATGCAGATTCTCGTTTATTTAAAAAACAAACCTTATATATACAAATACTTTGTTTGCAACTTCTAAGTACTGGTTAATGCTGAAAGCAATTTATTTTTTCTTCAGCCAATAGTACTTTTTTAAATGATTCATCATGCTATTAGTGTTAACTGATTTTTTTAAAAAAGTGATTAAAATGGCTAACAGCAATATCAACAAATTAATATTTATATTTACATGTGTGGATTTTAAAAAACGTCTGTACAAGCAGAAAATGCAAATGTTTCTGGACATTTTCCCACTAAAACTAGTCTTCCAGTCATTCTTTAACAAATTCACCATGTTAATTTATTGTTTAATATTATAGATCTGTTTCTGTATGTTCTGGAATCTTCCCATTTAGAACAGATTTTTATTGTAATTTTGCCTAAGAAGAAAGCTCACAACTCAATTCTCTTAAAAGCTAAATTCAAGAAATCCTGACTGTCTGCACTGTTGTTATAAACTTCTAGAGTTCTGGTAAGTGGAACCATTCCAGGCTAGCTGCATTGCTTCCAAGATGCAAACATAATAGATTCCTGAACTTGGCACATCTCCAAGTAAATGAAAACAAGATCCTACTGTTTAAAGACAAATAATCTGAAGAGCATTCCATCTTTGAAAGGAAAGGAAGCTTCAATGGAAAAGAAAACCATACTCAAGTCCATATGTAAGTTACAGTAAAACATCAATCAAGCACAGAGATTGAAATGCTATTTTGTACAAGATATAATGCTTTCTGTGGCCTTGGATAATATTCACATTAAGAAAACAGGACGCGGGCTAACATTTTGCAAGAGGAAATGCTGTTTGGAAGACAAAGGAAAGGAAGTCAAAGTGTACAGTACACTTACTAATAATTGCAAATGTATATGCTGAGCAATATTACCTAATTAAGCAATTAATAAGTAAATCATGTTCATTGGAATTGTTGTAATAGAATGTGAAGATAGTTAAGAATATGTTATATTTAGATATGGATCTTCTTCTGCCAGTTATTGCAATAGATGCAATAATCTTTAAGAAAGCATGTTTCATTCATTAAGTACAATTCAGAACAGATATCTGAATTTTAAGGCAAAAATTACTGTATTAATGTATCTTCTTTGCAACTTATTAAACCAAAGTTGCATTAACAGCTAAATTATCTTGTAACTCATAATTCTTTCCCATTAATTTCTTTTTTAAGTGTAATTATACTGACCTTTGATAAAGATGCATTTCTGATTACAATTACATGTCTGCTCCACTTTAAGAGCATCTCCACAAGACTTTCATCATAGATTGATTTTATATGAGTCATTAAAATAGCTGAAATTTCTGAGGCAGTTTCAAAAACTGCATGCTTAGTTTAATTGAGATACTTTTTTCAAATCCTTTGCAAAGTCATAAGAAAAAGTGAGCCATGACTTAAGATGTTGTGGTGGACAATGTCAAACATTTTGAGGGAATTTTTTAAATAGGCTGGTTCATTCTGAGCTGAAAAGAAATTTACATTTTTCTCTCCTGCCATTAAAATATCTCTATGTTTATGAAAATTCATGGACCTTGTAGATCAGTGGTTCTCAACCTTTTTAATGCCGCGACCTCCAACCGGTCGTAAGTTGAGGACTACTCAACCGGTCTTAAGTCGAAGACTACTCAACTGGTGCAGTACCGTTTGCAGACTGGGACTTTTGGTTGGCTCAGCAGGGCAGAGACAGCCTGGACAATTCCTATTGGGTTTTGAGAGCCAATAGAATTAGACTCTATTCAAGAGAGTCTATTCTATTGGCTTTCAAAAGCCAATAGAATAAAAGGGAGTAGCACAGCTAAGGAAAAGGGGGAAAAATGGTGGACTGCGTTGTTTGGCGACCCCCGTGAAATGGTTGTTTGACCCCAAATGGGATCCCGACCCACAGATTGAGAACCACTGTTGTAGATTATATCATGGAAACTATGGAATGCTATTTCTTCTTTTTTCAACTGCCTTGAGAAATTTCTAAAAAGATAAAATGTTTTTCTAAAGACTGATTCAGCATACAACAAGGAATAGTCACTTCCTGAAAGCTCAACCTATAAACTTCTAAATAATGAATGAATTAATAAATAAATACTCCAGAAACATGTTCATAAGACAACAGTACAGAACAAAACTAACCTTGAAGTAAAACTAGGGAACTGCCAAACTTGAATAGCAAACATGCAGCGCGTGCAAGGAAACCTAACAATCTTTCTGATTTGGATGATTTCTACAAGTAAAAGTGTGGGATTAAAAAGCAAGAGTAAAGACTATTACTGGCTACAGGAAATGTTTAGAAGCTGCAATTTCTTCCAAAGGAAATGTTACAAAACACTGACTGAAAGGTGTCTAAACTTTGGGCATCTGCCATTTTCACTAGTTTCTTATTTTGAACCTGTAAACAATTGAATGTAAGAATGCATTTAAATTTGTGGAACAATGTTACGTATAGCTTTTTGCCATGTTGAGATTGTGTAAGGTTTTGGTTCAAACATACAATTTGAAAAAGTTTTCATAGTATGCTAACGTTAACATTATTAAGTATACATGCTGTCTAGAGATAATTACTTTTATTGATACAAGGATATTCAATATAGTATGTTCTAAATTTAGTCAACATCTTCAATGGTTACTGGAAAAATCTATAATCATACTTAGTAAGCTATTTCTACGATAAAATGAGGGACCATAAATTTATTATATCTGAAGATTTCAACTTATATTGAATGTTTGTATTCACAAACCAGCAAAGACTTATCAACCAGTGTTATACAGTTTTCAATTATCAGAAAAAATAACTATAATAAAAAGGAAATTGTTCTGGTTTCAGTAATAGAAATTCATATTAAGTGCATTATTTTATTTACCCAATTTCTCTTCCATTACAATCTACACAAAACTATTGATAATACATATTACAAGTCACTTACATTGGAGTAATAAGAATTATTAGTGAGGGGAAGAGTGGGAATGTGTTTTTAAGGAACAATAATTATAGTACTGTAATAAAAATGTTTCAGGAAAAATGACAAAGAATGGAACAGCCCTAAGTCATATTGACATATATCAAATCAATCTTAATGCCATGTTTGACAAATTGTCAATGGTGCAATTCTATATAGAATGAATTACATGCAGTGATGCATCCATCCTTGACCATTTTGAACGCTCAATGGTTTTTAATATCATCAAACATGGTATCCTTTTGTACTGGCTTAGAAGACAAGAGTGGTGAGGACAGTGTGTACGTTATTCTGTTCTAGGATTGTTTGTTGTTGTTGGTGGTGGTAGTCTAAATCAAGCCCTGGGGCTCCTATGATTTTGTGGGGTTCTATCCTCTCCTCATTCTTATTTAACTTATAAATAAAAACACCTGTCATCATGGGTATTATTGGTGCACTGATAATATTCACCTGTACATCTCTACCTCTCAATGACCATCTTTGCCCCCTCACTGATCAAGTGATGATGTTGTCAAGGTTCTTTATCAGTGTCTGCATATTGTGGGTGGAGAGAACAGGCTTTAATCTAATCCTAGAAAGACCAAGTTAATAGGGTTTTTAAGGACCCTGGTCCTGAGGCCTTTCCTTTTTTAGTTTTGGATAGAATGACACTTTCCCAGACAGTGCTGCAGTACAGTTGAGGGAGTCCTCTGGGCTTTTGGATTCTGTGAGACAGGTGGCAATTATGATCATGAATCCGAACTTCACCCTGCATACAACAGGACCCATTCCTGGAGGGGGAGGATCTGCTTATGCTTTAGTCATCTCATTATGGACTACTGCAACACATTCTACAAGGACTGCCCTTAAAGACAACTCAGAAGTTGCAACTGGCTCAGAATACATTTGTGTGGGAAGATATGAGTATACTTTTGTACTCCTACTTTGCAAACTGGTTTCTACTAAGTGGACATGCACCTGGTCCTTCTATTAAACAATGCCATTTAATGGAAGACTGATTTTTCTATTACAATAACTGCCTTATAGAACAACTTAACTATCAAAATCCAGATGGGTCAAATCCTCTTTATCTTTCAAAAGGCACTGACAATATGGATGCTGTGGGCATTGGGTTAGGGCATTGAGCAAACTTATTTTTTTAAAAAAAGATATTTTATGAAGGGGGATGTTAGTTTTCATTTGTTATTTGTCTCGGTGGTGTTTGCTTTTTTTTTAGAAATAGATCCTTTTGTTGTGGTTTTAAAATCTGTTTTAAGTTACACAGAATCATATTGAATTGAACAGCTATATAAATTGAATAATAAATAAAGTGCTGTATAGTTTGTAAGCAGGCCAAGAGGCTAGAAAAGATCAATTTATATTCCAATTCCCCAAAAAATGATCAAACTATCAAATATTTTTTGATATATTGTTTTCTTTTTCTTTTTTTATTTGTGAACTGTCTGGAGGTATATGCAATTGGATAGCCTCAAAACTGAAATAAGCAATTGAATAAATGAAATAAGTTTCATAAGAAGCAGAGGCATCTAACATAACATGGCTTTCTTCTGATGGATGTTGAAAAGGGCAAAGGAATTTCAGAAAGATGTGTACTTGGGATTCTAAATAGCCTTTAAGAAATGGGTGGATCAACACCTCTTCTGCCTTCTAAAGAACGTGTATGGTGGCCAAGAAGCAAGAGTTGGAACAGAAGATGGAAATGTGAAAAATGACCTGAGAAAAAGTGCAACATTGGTCGATGATGGAGGACCTCAATCCTCTAGCCAAGCTCTTCCCCTTCTGTAACTCGTGGCCATAGTAGCTTTGAGACATATGACCAGAGAATGAGGCATCAGGAAAAATAAATCTTGAAATTTAAAAATCAGGTTTATAAAAATAAGAAACAAAGAAGCAAGTTTAGTTTAACTTGGATAGTTAATTTCCAAAACCTTTAAAATGGAATGGAATAAAGTATTTATCTCTGGTAAAAATAATAATAAAAAAAATCCACAGCTTTTCACTGCCCTTGCTTCCCTTCTCTCCTACCACACAAATGAACTGATGCAGAATAAGTAAGAATAACCGCATCTTAAGAGCTTCTACAATTATTAAGAATTTAGCTTTTATATGCAATAAATTCACTATTTAAAAATTGCAAATAAAGTTAACTTTATATTATTATTATTATCAGTAGTAATTTTTCTTACCTGTTTTCCATCCAATGTGCAAATTCTCTTGACAATGCCTGAATCTAACTTAATAGCTTCTGTTATATCAGTCAACACTTGGTCAAAGGAATGAGCAGTTTTTTTATTCAACAAAATTCTCACAGCTTTTCGTGGCTTCACTCCACTGCGTATAACAGTTACCAGTTTAGGTTTAATGAAGTCTTTGCTCTCCTTTATTTCACTTTTTGCAGATATTAAGGATGTGAAGGATCGAGATGACCCAGATTTTATGTTGACAGACCAATTTGGATTAACATTCTTAATGTAATCAACTTTCCGAAATGGCTCATTGGAAGCGCATACATAACTTTCACCTAGGGTGGAGGAAAAAAAGAGAAGTAAAGAAGATGTTATTTCTTTTGTTCTCACTTGATATGCTTTCAATAATCAATTATTTATATGTTTGTATATGTCATTGGAGTATCTGCAAATGCTTAATTTTTGAAATAGATAAAGAAAAATATTAATAAAACTATGGCATTCAAGGAAAACCTTCTGGGTTAAGTTAGTAATATCAAGCCCAGCATTTTTTCTTAGAATAATAAATATATATCATTAGGAAGGTGACAAAGAGAGCATTAAGGAAAGAGATCTTGCATTTTGTTAAAGCCAGGAACTAATATTCAATAGTCTGCTGTCTTTTATATTGGGCTATTAGTCCTTGGTACTAAGAACTAAAATTTACACGACATTCATATTTGAAACAAAAACAATGCAATGGTTTCTCCAGTTTTATGGATTTGGCAGGCACTGATGTTAAATATTCAAGAAATTATTTCCTATTTATGAATACTCTTAATGTTTTCCATGTCAATCCTAGCAATTTCAGACATACATATACCCTCACAATAATGAACCTGAATATAGAGGTTTCATTCTCCATTATGTTCCCTCCAGTAAAACCACATAGAAAACAGTTTGGAACCAGACTTATTAGGATTCCAAAAGGCCATAGGAGCTTGCTTTTCCATAGGGCATAAGTAGCACCTTGTATTGGTGTTCATAACTGATTATGTAGCTGGAATACAAGACACTCACACTTGCTTACAATCGGAATGGTATATGCATCTTTTTAAAACTAACAAATGACATTCAGTTTTAACAAACAGCACAGACCTATAAATTCTATTTTATTAAAGTAGCTAGTGATTAGCCAGCATTTTGTAAAAGAAGAGGCAGAATTTATTAGCAAAATTCCTAGCCATGACAGCCAATCAAAATAATACAGAAGCACTGGATTTACAGTTCTTGCTAGTAAGTTCCTTCCATCCAAAGGAATCTAAAGCAGGGATCCCCAACCCCCAGTCAGTGGACCAGCACCAGGCTACAGCATGCCAGTGGACCAGCACCAGGCTACAGCATGTGCAAACAAGCAAAACCCCGTCCGCGGGCAGCACACAAAACTATGCCCCCTCTGGTCCGCAGAAAAATATTTCTCTATGGAACCGGTCCCTGGTGCCCAAAAGGTTGGGGGCCTTTGATCTAAAGGATAAATTAGGAATATAGAATCAGTATAATAATGTAAGGATACTACTGTAAGTTATCTAGATAATACATTAATATAAACCAAAAGTGCTTAAATTGTATGCCATTATTCTGGGAGGGCAGCCACTTGGGATAAAAGTTGCAAAAAAGAAACACTATCAAAATTCTCTCTGCCTTGCCCTATAAATGATACTGTCAGTGTCACTTCCTCTAAGCCCCATCAGAGCACTGGAAGTAATCCATTGTCAAGGACAATGCAGCACTAATTTGGAGCTTGAAGAATAGGTAAGTGGCCTGGTCTTTTACTCAACTGGAAACAACCATTTTTTTTTCTTTTCATATTTAACCATATCATTGCATTATATTCAATCAACATAAGCAATACTACAGGCTGTTTGGTAGAAAAAAATGTTCTTTCTCAATGAAACTGATACTTCACTCCTTATTCAAGGCCCATCCAAGTCCTCATCTGATTCTCATTTCACCAATATTTTCAAATAAAATTTCAAATTACATGTTTGTTATAGACCTCCTTGATAGCCCAAAGAGGAATTGGGTGTAATTTTTCTTCCACAGCACAGCACTTTTTAAATAAGAGAATTTATGCAGACAGAACATACTACATGGATATGGAAGGAAACCTGACAGTGGCCAGCATGAGCTCTTCCTTCCTTTGTTTTTTCCCCCAGGATCTTAAGGCAGTCAGAAAAGCATCGCACCACACCTGGTATCCAATTATAAAAGGAAAATGATGAGAGCACCAGATTGTCTCTGCGTAGGCATGTTTGGAGAAAGATTTGTGTTGTGTGAGAGAACAGAAAGAAAGGGAGAAGATGTAGCCAACAGAGTGAAACAGCTGTCAGCTCAACAGGCAACTGACAGTAAAGGAAGAGAAAGCTTAAAGTTCACCAAACCAGCAGCATACAAGGTGAAGGGAAAAGTGGAGCCCAACAGCTTTACCACTCCAGCAGCTGGTACAGAATTTTCCTTTTTCTCACCTCTGCACAGGCTGAGAAATTGCCAAGCCAACGTTTAGAACAGCATGCGACAGCAACAAAGGTCAACTAGAATGTGGTTAAATGATGGCTATATTGGTATAAATTCAATCAACAGAATTGTTATAGATTATTTATAGGAATAAGACACAGACATAGCTGTTGCTATATGTGGTGGTCTCCCATGGAGAATGAGACACGCACGCAAGTATCTCGGGATGGGAGCCCAGAGCTGACTCCAACACCCTCTTTTATTGTTACTAAGGTTTTTACATCACACAGCGTAATCAAAAGACGTATATAGGGGTGGTTACAATGTATCGCATAACAGACACTCTCCAGATGCAAGGCTACGCAGGTGTTCTTATCAGACTCTGTCCAAATGGCTGATGAATGTATCCTGTGTCTGGAGCAGTCCGTTTGTTATCTCAAGGACCTTGTGGGAGATGTCTATGGGCATATTTGTGCAATTAATCCCATATCTTCTGCTTTTGTGTTTTTTTAATATTACTCACTTCCAGTTCCAGAAGGGATCTTGATTCACTAATTAAGGCGTCCTTCCTAGTGGAGGGCGTAACATTTCTGCACATTTGCAGGAGGGAGGGAATACATTGAATGCAACAACATAGCAATACAATTAATATCAAAATGGTTACTATAATAGAAATCAAAGATCGTAGCCAGGATCCATCCGGTAGCCAGAACCAAAGGGCACCCCAAATATCCACGGTGCCTGATCCATCACTGCGTAAGGGATTATTTTGTAGCATAAATTCCATTTTCCTGGCTGTAGCAGGAATATTAGGTTGAAAATCATGTATATACATACAACAATAAGAATGAATTAAGGCACATACACCGCCTTTTGCTGCTAAAATAATATCTAAAGCATACCGATTTTGCAAAACTACTTCCCTTATTTCCCCCATTTCTTGATTAATCATTTTAATGCTGTTAATTGTTTCATTAAACATATGAACAGTCCAATTATTAAGCAAATGAAGGTCCCTATAGTTCATGGCAACTCCTAGATTGGGTAATATTCCTCTGCTGATTTGAGTCTCTAAACTACCACCCAATGTTAGGGGTGGATCCGAGGAACTAGTATCACATTTGTTCCGCAGGCGTCCATCAGGGAGATGAGGCAAAGCATATACAGCAGGGGTCAAAAGGCCCAGTGTACAGGTGCCTTTCCAATCCTTAGGCACCTGGCAATAGGCTCTACGGCCACATAATAGCCACATATCGGGTAACTCATAATAACCCTGGTGAGACTCATTAGCAAATGTTATTATGGATTCCATGTCAAGGCAAGCCATGTAGGTACTGATGTTTGTCCATTGATTGCTTTGATAAGTGTCATTTACCTTAGTAAGGTTGCTTTTGATGGATTTGCATTTCTTTGCTGAATTCCATATAATAACTTGTTGACAATTACTATAAGTTCCCAAATAAATGGCAGTACGGAATAGTCCTGTGCTATAAAAACAAAATCTGGCAGGTTCCATTATACGAGCGCCCACAGCATATGTCATATTCAATGTCTCTGTAGTTATGTTCCACAGCTGCTTCCATCCTGTTTCATTGAACGGGATGGCATGGAAAATAAGGCCACCACGACTGTCACCAGGAATTTGCATGCAAATCCAACAGTTCGTGACGTTAAGTGTAAGAGCAGTGCGCCTGGCATCCCGTACAAAAGCATTAAAAGCCCACAGTCCCTGATCCTCATATGCCTGGCTGAGGTGGTGTATGTTGAGCCATATAAGGACGAACACAACGAGCTGGAGTCCAAATGATCTCGCCATGGTCGTCTATTGCAGCGTAGCCTCGACCCCAGGTAATGAGGGAGGCAGGCCCTTTCCAGGTGGGATCAGGCAAACGTCGATAGTATACCTGGGGGGCGTGAAGAATCTGTGGGAGAAGCAGAAAAATGCCTGCTTGCGGCAGTTGAGCCAGGGGTGCCAGAAACATTCAAAAAGTTTAAGGTAAAAATTACAAGATTAAGAGTGTTTTGTATCCCAGGCAAGCCGGGGGTATTTTCCCCTTTCTTTTTTGCATGCATGTCTAGAGCCCTTTTTACGGTCTGATTGGCTCGTTCCACGATCACTTGACCAGTGGAGTTATATGGAATGCCAAATTTATGAACAATAGACCAGCAAGAGCAAAACTGCGCAAAGGAGATGCTGGTATAAGCAGGAGCGTTGTCAGTTTTAATTTCTTTTGGATTGCCCAGGGTAGAAAAGGTACGAATACAATGATTAATAACATGTTTAGCAGACTCACCCCTTTGAGGGGTGGCCATAATAAAGCCTGAATAGGTGTCAATGGAAACATGCCAATATTTCCAGGGGGCAAATGGCAAATTTTGCCTAACATCCATTTGCCAAAGTTGACAGCTCTGCGTCCCTCTTGGGTTGACCCCTTGGGGAACAGAGTGTGCTTGGAGGCTGCAGGTGGGACATTGTTGAATGATAGCCGCAGCCTCCGTAGCTGTTAAAGAAAATTGTTTCATTAAAGCCTTCTTATTTTGATGAAAATATGAATGGCTGTCCCATGGGGTTATGGGAGATAAAACAAGGACAGAAACGTCCTGGTGAGTGGAGGCGGCCGAAGCGGCAGCATCCGCCTTGGCATTGCCTTCGGAGATAATACCAGGGAAAGGTTGGTGACTTCTAATATGAGCAGGAAACAAACAAGTAGAGCGGGAATGAAGAAGGGATTGGAGTGTGAGAAATAGACTGAGGAGAGAGTCATCCAATGAGGGTGACACATATGAATCAGATAAAGAAGTGAGAACTTTTTTTTTTTATTAAAAGTTTTATAAGTTTTACAAAAAAGAAGGAAAAAAAACAAAACAATACAAAGACAAAAAACATATACAAAGAAAAAAACTAAACATTACACAACAAACCCTCCCTTCCCCAACCTCCCCCAAACACCCCCCCTTCTCCCCCCCGAGCTTCCCAGAGCAGAATATAGGCTTAATTAAAAAACAATCAGAAAAATTATATTTTAAAATATATATGTATATATATAAAAATAAAAATTAAGAAAAAGCTATATAATATTTTTAATATCCATTTTAAACTATAAATTTTATCCATTTATCCCAAACAGCAAGAAATTTCTCTTGCGTTTGTCCCTTTAAGAAAGCCGAAATCTTTGCCATTTCCGCCAAATGAGACACTTTAAGAAACCATTCCTGCAATGTAGGCAAAGATTCCTTCTTCCAATATTGTCCAACTAACAGCCTCGCGGCTGTAATCAAATTTAACATCAATATAACCTCCTTTGTATCACAATCAGTAACTATACCCAACAAAAATAATTGCGTAGTAAATTTTACCCTCCTTCTAAAAATTCTCTGGATATTCCACCATATCTTAATCCAAAATGCTTTTATCTCTCTACACGACCACCAAATATGATAATAAGTAGCATCCATACACCCACATCTCCAACATTTAGGTTGTAGGTCAGGGTACATAAAAGACATTTTTTGTGGATCAAGGTGCCATCTATAAAACATTTTATAGAAATTCTCCCTTAAATTCTGTGCTTGTGTAAATTTGACATTTCTCACCCAAATAGTTTCCCAGGTGTCCAATGGAACTGGCTCACCAAAATTCTGCACCCATTTAATCATACAATCTTTAATTAGTTCCGTTTCTGAGTCCAATTCAACTAGAACCCCATAAATTCTCTTAATGTGAGCTTGTCTTTGATCCTTCACTTGCTTAATAAAATTTTCATCTTCTCTAAGAAGGCCCACCTTGCAATCCACCTTCCATCTATCTGCTAATTGCCTATATTGGAACCAAGAGTAAATAATATTTTCTTGTGCTAACTCTTCACGTGATTTTAACTGCCAGTTTGTCCATCCCACCTAAGTAAATGTCTATAAGACACCATGTCCATTTTAGCACCTCTTTTTATTCCTTCTATCGCATGCCAAGGTATAGCCCATAATGGTACTTTAAAATCACTTTTATAATATTTTCTCCACGTCCTAAGTAAAGAAGTTCTTAAAATATGAGATTTAAAAACCCGATCCATCTTTTTGAAGAAGTGAGAACTTTATATACATAAAGACTATCTAAAATAAGATTAAAAGGTTCAGAAGAAAAAGTTTGTAAGGCCAGAATTGTAGCGGCAAGTTCAGCACGCTGAGCAGAAGTTTGAGGAGGAATAATTTTTGTGTGCCATTGTTCACCCTCCTTCCATACACATGAACCATAAGTCTTGCTACCATCAACATACAGGGTGACAGCGTTAGGAATGGGAGAAGAGGAAATGGGAGAATGTAGAGAAATTGAAACATTATTAAGGAGTTGGAAGCGAGGGTCAGAGGGAATATGACAGCAAACAGATCCTGCCCAGTCAGCAAGAGAAAGTTGCAATACATCTGAAGAGGCAAATAAAGGTTCCCATATAGTAAGAGACATGGGGACATATAAAAAAAACAATATCAAATCCAATTAAACATTTTGCTCAAAAACGGCTCTTTGTAATTAAAAGAGCAAACATATATGGCAGTGGATTGATAGATTTGCGAGGGGTATTGGGGAGGTGAATCCATTCAACAATGGAGACGCTCCCCTTTTGATGTTGGAGAAGGGCAGCTGTAGGAATAGAGGGAGTATTAAATATGGCCAAAGACAAAGGCTCATTGGGAATGGCCCGGTCCACCCAGCGGGTGGAGAGGGCACTATTGATTAAGGCAAAAACATGTTTTTGAGTAGGGTTAAGAATAACAACAGAGGAGGGGGAAGTGTGGCCTCGCAAAGCCAAAAACAAGGGTGCCAATTGGGCAGTGGTGAGAGCAAGAAATGGACGCACAAAATTTATGGTGCCCAAGATTTGTTGTAAAGCAACTAAAGTGAGAGGAGAAGGAAGGTGGATGGCAGGGAGCACCGGAACAGAATGAGAGGCTAGGACTTTGTGTCCCAGATATAAAAAGGGAGATTGGGTCTGAACGTTTTCTGGGGCAACAATAAAGCCATAAGAAGCTAAAAGCTGAATGAGTTGGGGAAGGACAGTTTGTACTGTGCCAGAAGGACCCGGGGCAGCTAGGAGAATGTCATCCATATAGTGATAAAGCAAAAAGTTAGGATAGGATTTGCGAAAAGGCAACAAGGCAGCATCCACAAAAGCTTGATATATGGTGGGGCTGTTAAGCATGCCTTGGAGAAGAACAGTCCATTGATAGCGAGGAGTAGGTCGGGACATGTTAGTTTGAGGCAAAGAAAAGGAAAAAAGTTGTTTGTCATCAGGGTGTAAAGGAATGGTAAAAAAACAGTCTTTTAAATCAATAATTGCCAAATCATAGTCTTTGGGGATCATATTTGGGTTGGGCATTCCGCACTGTAGCGGACCCATGGGTTTAATTATTATGTTACTGAGGCGTAAATCATGAATAATTCTCCAGTTGCCTGATTTTTTCTTGACTACAAATACTGGGGTGTTATAAGGACTGGTAGTTGGTTCCAAATGGCCAGATTGTATTTGCTGATATACCAGTTTGTGCAATGCTTCCTGTTTTTCCAAAGTGAGTGGCCATTGGTCTACCCACACGGGGGTGTCAGAAAGGAGCGTAAGCTTCATGGGTGAAGGAGGCATTATTAGTCTTCCAGAGTTAACTTCGCATTAAATTGAGAGAGTAAGTCTCTGCCCCATACATTTGTGTGAAGAGGGAGGATGACAGGTTTAAATTTAGCAGAAATGCCTTTTGTGATTCGTTGTGCAGTAAGCCAATTTTTACTGGAGCTTGCTTGTTGAAGTCCTCCCACTCCCCTGACTGTTGGTGAGGATTCGAGGGGCCAGTTAGAGGGCCATTCAGCTGTTCTTATGACTGAGACATCCGCACCAGAGTCTACAAGACCAGAGAAGAGAATGCCATTGATTAAAAAAGGCATCACCAGTTTTTGGGGAGTAATTTGCTTTGTTAGTGCCAATAAATCAGAGGAAGAATTCCCAGAGTGAAGTGCATACGCAGCCTCTGGAATAGATGGTGCTGCACGTGGTAATAAAACCAAGTGTGCCACCGTATCCCCCCGGTTCATTGTGACAGGGAGATTGGTATAAAATTGGACTTTTAGGGTGTCTCTATACGTGGGGTCTATCATACCTGGAAGCACAAACACTCCTTGTTCCCGAGCAACAGGTGTGGGAAGGATTATTCCCTCCGTTTCCGGAGGCAAGGGTCCAGTATAAAGGATTTCAGCAACCGTGAGTAGGTTAGGAAAAGTAACAGAAAGATCAGAAGCCAATTTTAAATCAATGCCAGAAAAATATTGCGAAGCAGAAGGAGTAAAGTCTGAAAAGGATGCAGCCTTTGGAGAGGGGTTAGCTGCAGACCCCTCTGTTAGTTTCCTCAATTGGACTGAGAGGAACGGCACTGATTGGCCCAATGAAAACCCTTTTTACATTTTGGGCACACAGTTTTGGGCTTGGCTCCGGGGATGGCAGCGGGTTGAGCCGTGCCTCCTCCTGGGGCTCTGCATTGCTTTTTAAAATGACCAGGTTTTCCACAATTGAAGCAAGTGCCTTGGGGTTGATTCCCCTTTTGGATTGCGGCTGCAAGAGTGTCCATTTGAAAAGCATTGGTTCCCACAATGCGGCAGGCTTTAAGAAAGTCCGCTAGGGTGGCCGTGGGACTGGAAACAAGTGGTTTAAGAATGGACTGGCAGTCCGCATTTGCATGTTCATAAGCCAATTTTATGAGGATTTCATTTGCCGCATCTCTGTTTGAAATTTGACGCTCAATGGCAACTTGCAGGCGATTCACAAAGTCTGCATAGGATTCAGTCGCGGTTTGGCGAATGGCAGAAAAAGACTGAATCGGGGTGCTAGACTCATCAACGTGTGCCCAAAATGTAAAAAGGGTTTTCATTGGGCCAATCAGTGTCGTTCCTCTCAGTCCAATTGGGAAACTAACAGAGAGGTCTGCAGCTAACCCTTCTCCAAAGGTGGAAAGAACACAAGAATTAATGATCGGGAATGCGAAGGGGGTGAAAATTTGAGCCTGAGCATTAAGGGTAGCAAAAGCGCCTTCTCCGAAGAGTTGTTCCGCTGTCCATTGTGAACCTGGGTGATTAGCTCTGTTTTGTGCCTCTCTCTTATATTCAGATTCAAAGACTACGTATTGCTTTCCATTAAGAAGCATATGGAACAGATCTTTCCAATCTTGAGGCAACATTCGATATGTGCTAGCAATTGAGTGTATCAGTCCTTGAGTATAGGGACTGGTTATGCCATAAATTTTGTAGCCTTTTTCAATTCTCGGATCATAGTCAGGGGAAGTGCTTCCCAATCAACCACTATGCCCGCTGTGGTCTGTTGGTAAGTAACAGGGAACAACTCTGTCTCAGATAGGTCAGAGACGCTCAAATCACCATTTTTCAAAGCCTTTTGATAAGCGCCATGAATGATTCCGGGGCGGGAGACAGGCGGTAATGTGGCAGGAACAGGAGAGGCTGTTTGTTGTTTATCAGGATCCATAGAATTTTCAGGGGCAGAAGGAGGGTTAAAACCAGCTCCAGGTGGCAAGGGAGTGGCCAACATAACAGACGGACTTTTGTATGGTGGAGGGTCTAATAAAGGCTGATGAGGCGAGTCAGCATGGGTTTGAATCAGGGTATAGGCAATTTTCCAAAGGCACAAAATCTCTGGGGGGGCTCTCGGAGACTGATGGAGAACGGCGCCGATTTTCCTCCATGTATCTACTTTTAAAGATCCAGACTCCGGATAGGATGAGCAGTTAGCCCATACATAAGCAAGCAATTTAACAGCCTCAGATTTAGAAAGGTGACGGGTTAATTTCTGTTCCTGATCAGTAAGATATTTTTTCCTGCCAAGTAGACTCAGCTCTTCCACATGCTGCTTTTGAGCGTGAGACATTCCACCCCCCATACTTACGAAGAGGAGTCAGTTGCCAGCAACTTCGTCGGGTGCACCAAGCCTATTCCAGGCGATAAGTAAAGGGTCGGCAGGGATGTATCCCTCAGTGGATCACGTCGGGGTCACCAGATGTGGTGGTCTCCCATGGAGAATGAGACACGCACGCAGGTATCTCGGGATGGGAGCCCAGAGCTGACTCCAACACCCTATTTTCTTGTTACTATAGTTTTTACATCACACAGCGTAATCAAAACACGTATATAAGGGTGGTTACAATGTATCACATAACAGACACTTTCCAGATGCAAGGCTATGCAGGTGGGTAATGATTCATGCATCCTGCTTCCCTTGTTCTTATCAGACCCTGTCCAAATGGCTGATGAATGTGTTCCGTGTCTAGAACAGTCCGTTTGTTATCTCAAGGACTTTGTGGGAGCATGTCTATGGGCATATTTATGCAATTAATTCCACAATTAATGCTATGTGGGAGGGAAAGGAAGTTATTAAAGTGTTAAACTATTTTCAAAGTCCTACTTAAATTTCAAATCCTTCTAATATTTGAGCACTATATGTTAATAAAGCAATTATTTTCCTTCTTCTTTCTAAAAGTTCTACAGTGTGTTTATTGTAAGATCTTTTCGCTGTAATTTACAATTTTGACTCCTGACTATAACTGAAAAGAAGCATAAAAATATAAATCTGATTTCCATGCTCCATTATATTATCCCAGTGGATGTATTTTGAAACAAGCATGTGAGTTTTGCAGTCGCTTTTAATGAGCAGATGAATGGATTGTATTTGTACTACACTTCTGTGAAATGTTTTGTACAAGACACACCTGGAATAATGCAGCTAATTTTGGTCACAATATCACAAAAAAGATGTTGAGAGTTTGGAAAAAATTCAGAGAAGAGCAACTAAGATGATTAAAGGCATGGAGACTAAAACATATGAAGAATGGCTGCAGGACTTGGGTTTGGCTAGTCTAAAGAAAAGAAAAATAGGTGAGACGTGATAGCAGTATTCCAGTATTTGAGGGGCTGCCACCAAGAAGAGGAGGTCACATTATTCATCAAAGCACCAGAGGGCAGGACAAGAAACTATGGTTGGAAACTGACCAAAGAGAGAAGCAGCCTGGAATTAAGGAGAAACTTCCTGACAGTGAGGAGAATTAAC